>NW_009213380.1:0-491 GCF_000690835.1 Fulmarus glacialis | reverse complement strand
AAGATCCCATAAGCACAAGAGGCTCAGCAGATGTCCTTCTGTGTTAAGCTCCATGAGCCTGAATACTTTATGTGACTCCCTGCAGTACTATGAGTTACATGCCAGGATCATATCAGTAGTCAACAGGTAAAACCTGACTAATCAATACAGTTTTGGCTCATTAATTGTGTTGATTAATGGCATGTGCACTTCACTAAGAATAATCCCTTTGTCAGGTCACAGCTACAGAATCAGCAAATTACAGAATCATGTAGGACGAAGGGACCCCTGGAAGTCTCCAGTCCAACCTCCTGTTTAAAGCAAATTGCTCAGGGACCTATTCAGTTGAGTTTGGAGTATCTCTTAGTATCTCTGTGGCAATGCCACAGCCTCTCTGGGCTCCTATTCCAATGTCTGTCCACTCTTGGTAACAGAAAGGTGCTTTTTTTAAACTGAGTTGGGTTTTGTCATGGTACAATTTGTGTCTTATGCTCCTCATCCTAACGCTGTAA
>NW_009213379.1:0-765 GCF_000690835.1 Fulmarus glacialis | reverse complement strand
TGCTGGCAACTCAGAAAACCTGTGAAAAAATTTTAGTGTTAATATATATTGTTTACATAAAAAGCAGGTTGAAACTTGTTGGGCTTTTTAAGATTTTTTTTTTTGTTGATCCCTTCATTGATCCATTGGGTACCTACTACTGTTTTGAAATCTGAGAATAACAGATATCGCATAACAGTATGTCCCTCAGCAAAATATATTAAAAAATCTTGAAATAGCTCAGAGTTGCTATTCTAGCAGTCTCTGAACAGTCAGTCTTTGACCCTCTTTTCTATGGCTTATGGAAAACTGGGGAGGTCAAAAAGAATAGGGGATGGGAAGGAACATGATTTCTCACCGGAAAGGAACAGATTTGGTTTTGGGGGAATTCTCAGCTATCTATCTTTTCTGCAATAAGCAAAACAACAGTAGAACTCACTACTAAAAATTAAGAAGGCCATATAAAATATGAAAGTGTTAAGAAGGACAAAAGGAACAAATTGTGTCAATCCAATCTCATTTCCTTTTTTGACAAGAGCTTTTGGCCTCAGTTATACTGAGCATTTAATCAGGTGTTTACCAATGACTGTCGTAAAACCTTCTTAAAAGAAGAAATGATCTGGGGTATACAGGAAATACTCAGAGATGGCTGTTCAAGTGGATGCAAATTTCGGATTAAAAAAGAAGCAATTAATGCTTAGCTGTAAACTGAGATCATGCTTTAAATGTCGTCATTCGCAGTTCTCCACCTTGAGTTGGTTTTTTCATGACTGGTTTGAAAGGTGG
>NW_009213378.1:715-1185 GCF_000690835.1 Fulmarus glacialis | reverse complement strand
AGGCCCTGCTTCCCGATGCCCCTGGGGAGGAGAGCGACGCCGTCAGCCCCCAGGTGTCACGAGCGGCCCCGGCCTCAGCGGGCGCCCGGACCCCCGGGTCCATGGGTGCCGTGTGACCCCGACCCTGGGGTCCCTGGGGTCCACCTGACCCAGAGACCTGGGTCCCTGGGTCCCTGGGGTCCACTTGAACTTGACATTGGGGTCCATGGGGTCCACTTGACCCATATGCCTGGGTCCATAGGGTCCACTTGACCTTGACACTGGTGTCCACGGGGTCTACTTGACCTCGAGTCCTAGGTCTATGGGGTCTGCATGACCCTGATGCCTGGCTCCATGGGTCCCACGTGACTCAGATATGGGGGTGCATGGGGTCTACTTGACCTTGACACTTGGGTCCAAGGGTCCATAGGGTCCACTTGACCTTGACACTGGTGTCCATGGAGTCTGCATGACCCTGACATCTGGGTCCA
>NW_009213378.1:0-267 GCF_000690835.1 Fulmarus glacialis | reverse complement strand
TGCCTGGGGGCGCCGCAAGCCAGACACGGGGGGTCCATGGGGTCCACTTGACCTTGACACTGGTGTCCATGGGGTCTGCATGACCCTGACACCTGGGTCCAGGGGTCCCCGGGGTCCACTTGAACTTGACGCTGAGGTCCCTGGGGTCTGCTTGCCCTGGCCACCTGGGTCTATGGGGTCTGCACGACCCTGACACCTGGGTCCACGGGTCCCTGAGGTCCACGCCACCCGGACACGGGGGTCCACGAGTGCTGCGTGACCCGGCCG
>NW_009213377.1:0-20760 GCF_000690835.1 Fulmarus glacialis | reverse complement strand
AGGGGGAGGAAGGGGGAGGGAAGTAAAACTGCAAAATTTCTTTTCAAATCTCTTTCTCCATTTATTGATTGTTCTATTTGGGCTGGGGCTGTGTTAAGACACTTACCAGATGCCTTCCTGGTGCTTCTCACGGATGAAGCAACTACTGGCAACCCATCCTGTGTAAGATCATACAGAATGAAACATCAGAAGGTAAATTGAAGAACTGCTGGTCTTCAATCCTCCCCCTTCAACATACTAAATCCAAAATGAGGTAAGGCCTTAATTAAAGCCTTAGTTGACCATTAAATTTTTAAATAAGCTCTTCAATCAGTTCAGAATATAAAAACAGAGGTAGCATCCAGGTAGGCCAGATGTGTCAAAAATTTTGCTTAGGCTGCTGTGCACTCATCTTTTTATCGGCCATAAGATACTGTCAGCTATGTGATCTTTATCCATTTCAACACTGTACGGACGATTGGATGGGAATTCTCTGAAAGGACAGTTCCAACATCTCTTAAGTTCCCATTCTCTGTTTTGAATCTTTAATTATTAAAGCCAGGCACATCTATTTACTAAAAGAGGCCCCAAAAATCAAGAATTTGTAATCATAGGCAAGTCCTCACTCTTCTCAAAATGGAAAGAGGTACTTCATGCACTTAATCCTAGAATAAGATTTTAGACAAAAAAGCGACACAATCAAGTATCTCCACAGAGCCAGTCAAGGCAGCACTGCACTATTAATGGGCTTAATGAATTCCAACTGTCTGCTACGCAAGCAGAAAGACACAGACCTGACCTGATGACAACGAACGCAGTCGCTACTGTTTTGGTTGAACAAACTCTAATTTAATCTTTAAGTGACCAACCCAACCCCCCCCTCGCCCCCCAGTAAAACCAGACCTTTTCTACCCAATCATTTTGCTGATACTTACCACTTCGGTGTTCCAAGATCACTGGATCCAATGCTGGGAAATGGCAATTCTTTACAGCCAGGGAAGGGATGCAGGGCAGGCAAGGCCATTTTGATAGTGGTCAACATTTACATAAGATTAAGTGCAAGGGGAAGCCAACTCTTTGTATAATCAGTGGCACACACTGACTACTTTGAAATCAGTCAGAACTTTTGTCATTATGCCAACAGATCCAGGATTCCAAAATACTCACAAAGACCTAGAAGTATCTCTGTGCTTCTCATCTTGCATTTATTTTAAGGAAAAGTATTTTTAAAAAGATTTTAAAGAATGGCTGGCATAAGGTAAATTTTCTAGACTTACAGGCTCATTCAATTCAGATGAGCAAGCAACAGAAGGAATTTCAGTGCTCCTTCCCTCTTCATAGGCTGTAGTGAATGTCCTGGACGCTGCAGAAGAGATCTCTTGAGAACCGCAAAAGGAACAATCTGAAGCTACTTCATGGCAGTGTTTGTATTTCTCAAAGGCTACTGGAATTTTTTCTTCTAGAATTAAAAAAAGAAAAGGATGATAGCAAAGGTGGAAAATGATTTTTGGATTTTTTTGTACCTTGGTCACATTTCAACGGAAGCAGAAAAAGGTTTCTTGTATTTGAACAGGCACCTGCACAGGCAACTCTAAGAAATTATTGTCCATAAATGATCTCCAAGCAGAAGTCCAAACTGATTACCTAGGAGTTCAATCTCAGACATTTTTTATGCAAAACTTTGCCAACTGAGAAATTTTGACTACTGTATTACACCGAATTAATGAAAGTACAAAGCAAATGATAATTCGTTGCTCTTAAAGAACACTTCAGTTCAAAAAACATTGAGATCACTTTATCAACACTCAAAACACACTAAGTGCTTATTACATTGTCTGTCTTTAAAATGCTAAAATCTACATGTATCACTCCAAATCAATTTTAAACGTCTAAAACAATTTCTGATTTATGAAGGCTACCATTAACTACCCAGTAATTATCTTTCAGAGACCTTTCAGATACAAGCTTTTTCAGCTGTGTCCCCATAAATTCTCCTTTAGTTCTATGTTAGAGATTTCTTTTGACCAAGCAGGATCTAACTACGAAGTTGTAACTATCCAGACCAAAACAATGAGATTTCAAACAACAGCTACAGCATTTCTTGTTGTTACTTATTCCAAGCCTGACATTTTTGCATTGGTACTACGTGAATGGAGTTTCCATGATTCATATCAATGATTTTTCATTAGCAAGTCTTGGCAGAAAGGTCTGACTCCTGGCACAGAAAGGTTAAGTAATTCACTGGTCCTTCCTTCTTTCTTCTCTGCACTTACCTGAGCTGAGTGGAGTGCTGACGCTCGTTGGTGCATGACTCACTCTAGGCGTTTTACAATCTATATCCCTGTAGTAGCTCTCTTGCTCATAGGGGATACTCGACAAATCCTGAATATCTGTCACTGATCTGAAGTTTTGAAAGATGTTCCGACAGTTAGAATAGCCACTTCTTACACTTGTGAATCACTAAATTCTGCTATTTTCAGGTTCTTTAAATTTTAATTTTGTTCAGTCTTATCTAGTTTTCCAGAAGGAAGAGAGACGTTCCCTTTGAAAACTTCCCACAGAATTCTTGGAAGGCTAAATATCACCATCTTCAATAATCTTGCAGAGACAGAAAAGGTTAATCACTTGCTTTCCCTTCCTTTGCAAGATTTCTTAATTTTAATAATTCTCCTATAAAAGCAAGCTCAGGAAACTGCCTCCAGAAAGGGCAAGAACTTCAAATGTGAATCACTAGGTAGAAAGCTCTCTCCAAAGCCAAGCGAAGACCTCAAGGTTTAACAAAAACTAACGATCCCTTAATTAAGACTAAATGTAGGTCTTCGGAGCCTTTCAAAGAACTACTCAGATAAACTGAAACTGCTAAAGATCTGCACAGGCAGTGATGTCCACTCAACGTACAAAAATTCTTAAGTGGCTGCAGGACTGGGATTATATAAAGCAAACCAACATCTTCTGCAGATATACCCTGGATTACATTGTCCTCAGAAGACCATGAAATGAACAGACATCTACTGTTACCAAATCAGTAATTTCTATGCAAATCTCCATCATCTATAAAAAGAAATTAACTTTACTAGTTAAGTCACAAACCTACTCTGCAAATTTTTCCTGAGAATCTCAATCACAAGACCATTTTTGTAATAAAATTTATTTAGCTACATACTAACGATTTGCTCTTTAAAGTAATTTTATTTCTTCTGTGTAACACAGACAGAAGAAACACCTTAATGTGAAGAAGCACACCCAGCTTAACACTATGTTCATTACTTATGATATGAAAGTATTTCAAACTAAGGACAACTGTATGTGATAGCTCTTGTATACCAATCTCCCAACTTATCGCAAGAAAATACTCTTTCAATACTTCAGATAGCTTTCTGTCTCTCAGCTTTGGTCTCTCACCTTCCTGTTTTGCATCAACACAAAACTTTTACAATGATAATGACCAACTTGCTGAAGTTTTGATATAAAATGGTCTGTGACTCTTACACATCTTTTTCTTTGTGTTCCTCCTGTGGCTCCCACAGTATCACTTCTTGGGCTGCTTCAACACTGGAATGAAGGAAGAAAGGTCATATTCACTGATCCTCTCAGAGAATTATGAAAATAAATGTATTTAGTTTCCTCTCTCTCAAAAAGTTTAAAGGACTACCTTCTCTCTGAGGTAGACTGCTTTTTGCTTAAAACCTGAGAAGATGGAGAGTGCTAGGAGAAAAATACCATTTTAAGCACATTATGGATTTGTATCTGGTAAGGAGAAAACTTCTAATTGACATATACAGTTTCAAAACAAAACTGAAAGTTAAGTAAAAATCTACAAATACACATCACTACATTGTTTCATCATCCTTTGCCTGGTCTGCATTGTAAGCTGTTCTCTCAAACTGTAACAAACCCAATCAAGGTGAAAGAGGCATTCGAAGGGGATTAGTCAGATGGTCAGAGAGCAACAGTCCTCTCTGGCCTGCTGGCAAAAACTCAGTTCCTAAGTGAAGGGAGCAACCAAAACCATTACCTTTTACCTCAAGGCCAAGTATTTACACACTTGCTGCCTACCTTTGATAGTGGTAACTCAGTTCCTTCAGTGGAAGAGAGAGGGTACAACACTGACAGACAGTACAAGGAGCTCTCACTCCCACACTCTGAGAAAGTGAGCACCTGCTAACCCCAGAGGAACACAAGGAAAGCTGAGCTACAGGGAGAGAAGGGGCCGTTAAGCCTGAAAGCCACTGCTGAAAGACCTTCAGGGCAAGGACTGTTTCTCTTTAAGTGAAAGTACCCCTTGCAGCATGAGGTGGTGATTCTGGCCAACATCTCTGCATACTAGTAGAATATAAAATTTACAAAAATACTGGATATAAACACCTCATGTTTGACAGATGAGACTGCAAGTCTCCAAGCATGGGCTAATGTTACCTGCAGGCAAGATGCAGTGAGCATACTTGCAGCAGATTCTTCCCACGGGAGGGGAAAAAGGCATGATCTTCATGCCACTCAAGCTCCAAAACCAAAGCACAAAAAAATTAAAACAGATGACTGAAGTCTTAATTTGAATTACCTTTGCTCTGTTTAATACTGTCGTCCATCAGTGTAAAAGGAATTGTAATATATACATGACTTATTTTTCCTATTTTAGCTCCCTCATTAAGCAAACAAAAAAAAATACTGAACACTGTAAAAGACAAACCCCCATGAGACTTGTGAAAGTCCTTTTAATATTTTCTTGGCAAGGAACTATGGTATGTAGATAATCATTAAAAAATACCACTGGCATCGTATTTGAATATTAGATATATAAGCAGAATTAATAAAGAGAGCATACTTTTTTATGCTTGAAGTAACGATGAAAATAAGTCTGTCTACCTGGCTACAGGCATATGGCTAAATTGATTCACTCCTTGTGTGTTATTGCCGGAGTTCTGTGCTGCTGTGCTGCAGAACAGTATACTTCCTCCTGAATACAAATAACAAATGTCCCCTGTTATTGGGTTTTGCAAGTACAAAAGAAAGTGACAGAACTCATTGAACAGGAAATTTCAACTTTATCAAATTTTTTAGTTCTTATGACCTTTGTTGTTGTCAAGAGATAAATGTGTTTTAAAGATGCATTTTCATAAACATACCACAGCTGCCAGACAGTCAACCACTGAAGCACTGGGGAATATCGCAACATTTACAAATTTGAGCTAAGAAAGGCAACAGACTAGAGAAATAGCGATGATCTTTCCATTATTCTGCACACATACAATGTCAGCTCTTACAGTTTTTAAGCTCAAGATCCTTCTAGCAATAAGAATATTAATGTGTAAATACAACTCTAATTCAGTTTCCAGCACCATAGCAAGTTGCATAAAAACATTAAACTTAGCCCTAGGGTAAAAACAAAGATGTTGCAAACAAGTTTTGGTTCATTTTTTTAACTGAAACACAGCAAGTACATAATTATTGCACTCAACAGTATTTCAGTGACTGCAATACCCAAACCTCATCTTCCAAAATTCTAAGTGTCCTGAACTCTCACTAAAATAATGAGGAATAAGAGACCAAGTGATCCTGAAGAATCAAGCTCCAGCTTTCTGACAGGTGTGCTGCTGACAAAAATACAAGTGCAACAAGACTCCGTCTCCCTGACTCAAAAATACATTCAAAAGAAACAGCACATTTACCTGAAACTTGAACACCTGATCCTGCATCTTCAGGCAACTGTTTCTGTAAAAATCCTTCACAAGTATCTTCTAATTTGCCCTCAGCATTTGCAGTCTGAAGTTGGGGGAAAAGGAAGCAAATTCAATTTCTCACAGGCAAGCTGTGAAGGGTAGGACAACTCTCACAGGATGATGTTCACAACAATCAGAATGGAGAGACAAACTTTTCAAGAGCTTATCAGCAAACAGCATGGATTGGATTTTATAGTCCATACAATAGTTTCAAATCTTCAAGAAATGAATGAAGATCGTTTTAAGACTATTGAGTACTATAATTAATAAAGCTGTGAAGGAAAGGCTGAGATTATCAACTGCCTAAAACTTTTCTCAGCCACAGATTATGTAATTTCCTAGTAAACACATTAAGAAAACATGCCCCTGGTGTTTTGGGAGTCTGGGTGTTTGTGGGGTTTTAGTTGTTTGGAGTTTTTTGGGCGTTTTTTTTGGGGTAGGGGTGCGTGTTTTAAAGGAACAGGGTTAGAATTTTCTTACTTTTAGATAAATCTTTATTTGTAGATATTATTTCAAAATAAAAGAATAACAACTGTCATTCTTCCATTTTCTACAGCTCTTCTTCAAATCAAAAGGGAGCATAATAAAACTACATGTTCTGTAACTTACATCCAAAGTTCTTGACACAGACTTCATTCTTGTCTTTTCTGTTATTTTTACCTCTAGTGCTGAACTTCCCTGAGTAGTAGGAGGAAGGAAATAATCAGGATCAGCAGTCAAGAATTCTTCAGACACCTCAAGAGATGAATTAAGGGAACAATGTAATTCCCTTGAATGCCCCTGTGAAAGACATCATCATTTGAGATGCTTTCTCCACTCTCTATTAAAGAATATACATTTTAGTCAATAATGTTAAAGAATACTTCATCAAATTGAAATTAAATATCATTTGATCACTCCGAGTTTCAACCTACCTCCTGCTCCTTACATTACCTTGATGATTTATAGAACCAAACAAAAAAAAGGAGGGGGAAGAAGCGGGATTGTTAGTCAGACCACAACTGAAAAGATCAGCTGTCTTGGTAGTTCATGTGCAACATGGAGAGACCAGGCTGAACTGTTTTACAGATAACTAGCTGCAGCTATCTTTCTTGGATTACTATACATACTCTAGAGAGATTCTCAACTTGTGGAGGAAGGACTGAATTCTTATGAATGGCTATTCCAAACTCTGCTTGTTCATCTTGTGATGGTGACTGGCAACTTCTCCCTAGGATGTCAGAATGGAACAAAATTATTAGGCAAAAAATAATATGGAGTGACCTGAACCACTGATGGAATATCAATGAGAGCTGACAGTAAAACCACACTATCTGTCAGGAATATGGACAAATAATGACACTTAAATGCTCACATTGTTAATCTAGGCATGTGAAGCTTTCCTTGTTCCTTTATCCAAAACTATTACAAAAGCAATACCCACTATGCTGCTACAGAAAAAGCATCTCTGTAGTCCAATTGAAAGAAAGAAAGTGTGAAAGCATACTCATGGATTTGAAAGCTTTGGGTCTCCCATGCTGACACATGGTAGTCAATGACGATGAAGGATCTCCAAGCTCACTGGACATTACCTCCACCTATTAACATCTAATACTCATCTTGGTCTATTATTTATGTTCACCAATGACTGAGTGATTAACCTGCTTTGGGGGCAAGACTCTGGAAAATAAAATTGACAATTATTGTAACAAAAGCACAGAAGCTGAAATCTGCTGGGAGATGGAGAGAGATGAAAAGAGAAGAAATTATTTTTTTATTTTCAACCTTACCTCCAGAACTTCTGAATGCAGACTCCAGATCACTCTCCTCAGATTCAGATCTACCCTCACTGCCCAGATCCCAAGGCTCAACATTATCACCTGTCTGCCACCTATATCTTTGTGGGTCTTGACTCTTTTGGACTCTAACAGTGACATGTTGAAAGGCTTCCTTTATACTCTCTGCTTCACTTTCAGATGTACATTCACTGGCTGGATATGGAGAGCCAAGTTGTAGTTGTCCTAAGGCCACTCTTCTGGCCATTTGCTTTACTTCAGCTACACAAAAAGAACAAAATTACCAGTTCACACAACAGAATCTGGACCTTCAAAGCATTCCCTGTGTTTCATTGTGTCTGCAGACTTGGAAATGCTGAAGTTATAGCCTGTAAACTCCTTTATCATGAAAAGAGGTAAACACTTCCTTCCATTTTTAGGAAAGCTTAAAACCTGCATAAATTGATATGGTCAAGTCTTTACATGAACAATTGTTAGTTTGCGTTCTCTATTATTCATGCCTGTACTGCCATCCACTGGTCATTGCTATACTACCCTTTCTAAATTCATATGCTGTCCCTCCCTTACATTCTCCAAAACAGGGCTAGAAATTCCTTGAGCTTTATAATCAAACTATCTTAATGTGGTTGTGATTATTTTATGCCCTGAATGTGCAAGACACAGGATCCTACTCATTTGGTTGTCATCCAAGAACAGCCCAATAGAGCTTCAGCAATTAAGGCACACAGACCTTTCTTAAGTAACAAAATGTGTTAAGTTTTAATGCGCTGCACTGCAGTAAGACTTGCTAACATTAATGTCGAGTTCACACTGATTTACTTACTCCTCCATTCTGATTGCATCATCCTTCTGTCCTCATTTATTTCGGTACTGTAAATTTCAGTTCTTGATTTCGGATAGCACCTATAATAAGTCATTATGAAATGCATCGAATTCTGTTAATGCACAAGCATATTGTGTTAAGTATTCCCCAGTCAGTAAAAGACTAGAAGTTTTTTTAATGTTAATTAGAAGGCTGAGAGCACACATGTTCTAAGAACCCAACAGAACCAGTAGATTGAGCCATCAGAAGCTTAGAAAGGACAGATAGTTATTTAGGTCTATCATAGATTAACCGGACAAGCTGTACATTAAAATCTAGATTTCAAAAGCTGTCAACTGCCTTCAGATGATATATCCATACAAACACTAACAGACAATGAATGCTATGCAGATGTGTTTTATTCAGGTCAGTAAGGTGATAAGTGGACAACTGAAGATATTCAGAAATTCAGACTTGTATAACAACAATCCTACCACCAACCCAATTCCAATCTAGAGTTCATTCACTTGACCATCTAGCCACGTGTCAGCATCTAGCATATTTATGCTCTAACCAAATATGTCTTTTACCAACGGGTCTTACTTATCCAACCGGGTCATGAATCAACTTAAAAACTGCAACAGCTTTCCTGACTGATTTGATCCAAACACTGAAGGAGGTGCCTATCCTCACCTTTCCAACTAGTAAGACACATTAATTTGCACAAGTTTTGCTAGGTACTTTTAACACGTACTTTCCACCCATACTTAGAAATACAAAGGGACGACATTAAAAAGCACAGCAAACGTAACAAAGTAACATATGCTCTGTTGTCACTAGGTTTAGCAAGACTGTTGTACTCCCACAGCCCCTAACATAGGTCCTAGTCCTACACCTATCAAAGCCAAAGTATTGCTACTGAGAATTGAATGAGGCTGTGCAGAGAGAGGAGAACCACCCTTACTAGTAACTTACTAGATTGCTCTCCTTAGGCACTGTTACAGTTTTGGTCCGCTGACATCCATCAGAGAGGCATCTGGAATCTGTCTGAACACCACTTTTAAAAAGTAACTGCCCTGTCACAGCAGTTACCCTGTCAGCTCTGCAGCTGACTGACTCACAGTACGGTCCTAATTGGACAGATGGCTTTTGACTTATTGAAAAAACATTTAATGCCATCCTTGATCCTGCATGGGTCTACTTTTGACAGTGGCTGTATCAAGATGAATCTGCTAGAGTTAACTCTTCTGTGAATACGATCAAAACTCACCACCTCTCTTCTTTACTTCCACTTGCTGCAGAATGTGAATCACCTTCTCTCTGATGCTGCAAATTGAACTTATTTTTGCATCTTACAGATACACGTGGGAGTAGATGCTGAAATGAGTCCAACAAGCCATGATTCAGCACATGTCGGGCATTCTGGTAATTACTAGTTGAACTGTCTATAAGATATACTAAGAACCGGACTGTGCAAATTTTATTCCCTAGATTATATTTTAGTAGCACTGCTCATGAGAAAGGATGACAACTCCAGGCCTTAGCCTAGTAAAAACTCTGCCCTGGGTTTATAGCAGGTTTCATATGTACGCACGCAAACTACCATAATGTAGTTCCCAGGGGAATGAGTCGACCTAAATGATTCAAGATTATTCCTACAGCAGATACATACATGAATTTCTCTCTTTCTCTTTGGGCTAAGCATGTCAACTACTTATATTTAATAATGAAAATTATCTAGAAGCCCTTACTAATGACAGCTTAGACCTCCATAACTAAGTATACAAACAGAAATATTTCTCTGCTTGCCCTTTTCCCTGACAGTCCCATCTCCCTTTTAGTACAGGATTTTATTCCCTTCTAAGCCACTGGACTAGTATTTTGCTGGGGGGCAAGGAGGGGAGAAAGAAGAAATAATACTATTGCACTGCTGAGCTGACTATTTTCATTCCTATATATAATGCACATGGTATGAGCATATATTTTAAAAGACAGATTCATCCCTCCTTTTGGACACCATCCATAACTACGTCTCTTTACCTGCTAAGGAATACAGAAGTGATAAACACAGTCACCCTGCTCTACACTTTACCTCACAGTCTAGGCTCATTTGATCATCCAGGCTTTTCACCACACTGAAGCTGAGATCATGACGGTTGTTTTCATTTTTACTCTTACTCATCTCATGAAAGCACTTCCACTTTTCATTTTGAATTGCCTCCATTTCCTTTGCTGTCTTTGAAACAGCTTGGAAACTGTTTCCACTCAATGCTCCTTGTGCCTGACATCTTAACAGTGGTGGAATATAGTCACTTGATGGTGGACCTACAGCCTTCCACAAAAAAGTATTAACTCCAGAAAAAGGGTTATTGGTATTTTGGGAAGTATCATCAGAACTGCTCCAGTGTCTTTCTTGAAAAATTTGCTTAGAAAGCTGATTCATTCTGATTTCCTGGCGCAGCTTCTTTTGCTTTTCAGTGGCCCCTAATTTGTCCAGTTTCTCCTCTGTTCTGCACAGAGAATCTGCTGCCTGCTGCAACATGCTTTGAGCAATCTTTAAATCAAGGACACATTTGCTGATGTACTGCAGCTCCTTTTGGGACAGACTACTCATTCTTCTCCCAGCATCTCCTCTCACCTGTGCCAGCATGTATAAGTCAGAGGCCTCACTTATCCTCTCCTCCTCTTCTGTAGTGTACTCTGTACCCGATTCTGAAAAGCCACCTTCCTCATAAACTGGCTTTTCCTCACAGGGCACTCTGGGGGATGCATATAGGTCTCTGAGGGTAGCCTTATTTTCTTCCTTTTGCTGCCTTTTTTCATCCTTTAGAGTTTGACCTAATCCAGCTCCTTCTTCCAGGAAGTCGTGAAGTTCTAGATAACTGGCAAAGATTTCATTGATTTCGAAGCTACAGAGGCTGTCATCCACATCACTGACACTGAGGGTCGTCAGGAGTTCAGAAGATACATCACGATTTTCATCCTGTGCAACTGGCTGTAGACTGGTTGATGCCTCTTGGTCCACTAAAGCACTATTCTCCTCAGGTAAAAGAGAGTATCTTGGGGCATTAGAGCTGCCTGAAAAATTTTATTTTAAATATTAAGCCATTTCTCCAGATGTCCATCAAACACACTGCTTTTGTACATTTAGGAGTTAACGTCTTTTAGAGATTACGTGAGCAGCATTTAACACCTGGGCTAAAAACAGCGTGCCTGAACTTCAAATATTAACCAGACTTACAGTCTTGAGTTTACGTTAACAATTAGGGCGGTAACTAGAATCCAAAGCTAACTGCTTTCTATTTTCAAACTATGTCATAAAATCTGTAAGTGCTCACATTTTAATTATTTATATTAGCATGTTCCTCAGTCCATAAAGGTCTAAGTGAAAGACACACGACATCTTACTAGAAAAAACTCACCAGCCTCGGTTATCTCTTTTCCCTGCAATTCCTGTGTTCTCTTCTGGTAGCTAACAGCTGATGCCAAACAGATATTCACATCTGCAAAAACAGCGGGTCTTTGTGCTTTTGACATTTCATCAGCATGACCAGTTTGAGATTTAGTTAAGTCCTGTAATACAAAAAACAGAACAAAAGACAACTATATTTGACAGTTCAATGTCTCTGCCTTCTCTTTTAAGGTGGTTTGCCTCCATGATCAGAAGAGGATACTCAATGTTCAGATTGCCTCCCACCTAGATTTAAGCAGAACAACTTGAATCTGAATGGACACAAAACTCTGTCTGCCGTTTTAAATACATGAAAGGCTACAATCCTGGAAGTCACCTTTAAGTCATTTTTCAGTATATATTGAATATCCTGAAGTTTCATGGAGCGGTTCTTCTGTTTAGGTTCTAGCCCTGACTTTACGATACTGTAATAGGGCATAGGAAGTCTGACATCTGCTTCTAACTGTTGTCCCGAAATTATGAGTGGTTTAATAACTGAGTCTTCAAGACCTTTCCAGGGAGGGGTCTCTGCAAGACATCAATATAGACTTTATGTCACAAACTGTATACCAATGTTAATGAAAATAAAGAAGAAAAAAAGAAAAAAGAATCGGAGATACTGAAGCATTATTGTCTGCACATTCCCTAATTTACAACTACTGTCATGAACCAAACGAGCACTCAGTCCAGCCTGGCATCTTCTCCCTATCTTATTTCAAGAGGGGATGCTTTAAAGGGAGCTGACAGTAATCTCTAGAGGACAGTTACACTGTAAACCATGCTCTAGATTTTTCATTACCAACAAGCTAATAGAGGTTTAATTTTAGGGTAATTGTTTATCCCATTTCACTGTCAAAATAGTCAAAGTCAATACATAACACACATTACGTTATCTGTAATAACAATAAATTATCTGTAAGTTATCTTAGTGATCAAAAAGATGAAAGCTGCACAGGCTCATTTTGCACATTGTAGAGAGTTAACTGAATGTTTTGCTGTCCTCGTATGAAGAAGATAGACAGCAGAAAAACACCATACACAAGATTGTATTTTTCTAATACTAACCATTAATCTCGTCCCTTAGTTATGCAATTTAAAGATTTCTGATTACATTTTACAAGTTTCCAGTAGTCTTTGCTATTGTCATTAACATTTGGGGTTTTTGCCTGGAAGGGTTCCTTTTCCAAGTTAACTCAGTATGAGACATCACAGCAAGGTTTTATCCAGTCACATAGGGGGCTTAAACAGACATTAGGTGGCTGACAGTCTGCATTGAAAACATCCAGTCGATTACCCTAGTGACAAAAGCCTAAACCTATAGATATACCTGTCAAGGCCTCCTGCACCACTGTACAGAAGCTATAAATATCCGATTTGACCGTGACAACTTTTTCAAGGATTACTTCAGGAGAGCACCACTTATACAGCTGGACTGGGATAGGAATACGTGTCAGATCACTGTGTTCTCCGCCATCTTTGCTGTATAAAGGCAAAAAAGTTGTAAATTGGGACATACACCACATTCAACTAGAAGGTATATCTTCTAGAATTAAACACCTGAGTTTGTTATATCTGCTTTTAGTTTAAACACCTAAAAGGTCCAGAGTATACCTGCAAATAAAAATGTGTAATATTTTCACACCAATAAATGTATTTTGGCACATTACAGCAAAGACTTTCTGGCAAAAGTAACACCTTCTTTAATAAATTTACACTCAAAAAGAATTCTGAGAAAGTTGAAAATTTCCCAATAGGAATTTTAAAAGCAACCCTTTAGCTCTCGCCAGCATTCTCTGACCACGGACAAAATACATTTATTTTGCAATGTATACATATGTCTAGAACATAACTTCCTCCTCATATTTAACTACACTTTTTTTTTCATTCATTTCACAGTAAGCTGTATCTGAAATAGCCAAGAAATCGTCAAGGTTTATTAACAAATTGAGTTTGCGAGGAGGTTAGGAAGTATCTTTGCTCCTTTCAGGACATTGCCATCAGCAAATTTTTGTTTATTACGAATTTTACTCTCTTTCTTTGCAGTCTAACCAGCCATTTACTTCCTTTCTAATCAGACAGTGCTACCGGAAAGAAGTAAAAAATTTACGTAAGTAATAATTTACCTAGATGAAATGAATGGTGTCTCTCGTAAAAGAAATACTCTTTTTGTCACTGGTGGTACTTAATTATTACCAGTTCAATGAGGTGTGGAATCTTCAACCATTTTAGGTAAGCTTCCATAAGCACAAGTTCAGTATAAGAAGAGGGGACTTAAATTATTTCCAGCCCAGCAGCAGATTAGTGACTCAAAGAGGAATTTCATCTCTGTTCTGTAAGATTAGGTTCTATTTCTCTATGGTGGTATTTTTATACTCCAGTAAAGAGCTGCTTCTCTTACTAGTTTCTATTTTCAGATACTTATAACATAGAAACAAGTCCACCTGAAACTTGCCATACTGCCTGTGGCAAAATTAATGTACCTGAGCAGTAATAGTTTCAAGTTCTTTACTCCTGTAACTCTGTCGCCTGACTCAGGGGCAGGAGTTTCTAGTCATCAAGAGGGGCACTTCAGCAGAACTTAGCACTGAATTTGACTTTACTTGTGTTTGTCCCTTTGACAGAAACAGTGAGGAAGTTCTTTACCTCTCTATCATGTATTCCAAGTTGCACAGCTTTGCCTCACCAGAAGAAACAATCTGGATAGCATAGGAGGTAAGCGAACGGTGGATAAATCCACGGGAATGTAGAAAGCGCAAAGCGTCATTAATTTGAAGCAGCACGTGCAAAATCGTCTCCATGTGCAGTACCGGGAATTCTGTACGCTGAAAAAAACCGAAGTACCAATTTGCATTGGAGGTCTTAAAGCTTGATGTAGGGGAAAACTATTATTGTACAGAAGAAAGCAAAGAAAGCAAACATGAAACACACTGTAGCAAAAGTCAGACGAATTGCACTTGCTAAATAATGTTTGTTCTCAATACCAAACCAGCTAATAATACCTTAAAAAGTAATTAAGAAAAGATATTGACTATGCCAAAATTCACTCTGAAGCAGAATGAACTCTTAGAATTTCTTGCCTTTGACTGCAATTTCTCAAGTAATTTAGACGACTGCATTCAAACAGTTAAAGAAATAAAATAACGACTCAATTAACTGCAAAAAAGGAAGAGAAAAATATAGAACAACAAAAATAAAACACTAATCAGTTGATTTAAAAAAAAAAACAAAACCCACAACTGAGTTCAAGCCTTCACTTTTATACGCAGGCAGTTTGCAACATACTACATACCAATATTCAAGGGCAAAACCTGGTCTCGCCACATTTGCAATATACAACCACATGCAGAAGATTAATTGAATTTAACAGCAGCCATTTTAAGACTGACACCAAACAAGAAAATCAATGCAATTGCACCTAAACGTTAACTGAAGTATTTGCCAATTACAAACTTTACCAGCTTACACAGAGTATCCGATACTGTGCAATGAAACAGAAACCCAGATACACAGATGGATGATTTTGTCTTCCTGTTCTTTCAGTAAAGATGGTAGATGTAGTTACTAAACTTTTTCCTCTCAATTAATTACTATTTAAAAAACAAGTATTCCAATTACCCTTTCATGAAGGATGCTGTACAGAGAACCAAAGTTAACCCTTTCATATACTAAACGGGTTTTCTCCAAGTCACTAGACAGACAGACAGACAACAACTGTAGCAAATGAGGATGACGGAGTTTACTGTAAAGGGAGAGGAAAAAAAAAATTGTAAGGCAAATATGAGATTAAAAGAGAAGGAGTCCTGGCCTTCTAGATGTTTTTATCAACACAATGTGAATGCTTCTAACTTTTCATTACAATACCCAAAATTTTAAAAGAACCGTAGACTGGGAGGCATTTAGGAAACAGTGCTCACTGCCACAACTAGGAGAACCTATAAACAAGCCATCCAAGAAATGTGCAATGAAGCATTCATCCAGACATATGAGAAGAGAGTATCATCTTCTCCTGTATTATCCACTGGGGAGGAAATGGAGTGGGAAGAGACAGGAGAAGAAAGAGACCTGTATTTCTCATTTGGGGAGAAAGTGCAACCACAGCCTAACAGTCCTCCCCAGGTTAATCACATTTCCTCCCATCATTGGAGACACCCAAACCTCAGGAGCACTTGTGGCTACTGCACATTCTTTCTTACCTACTATGTTCCTGCTCTGCAATGAGAAGATCAGCTAAACGTTGTTTACTACAGTTCTGATGGGGCTCAAAGCTGAGTTCCTTCACTGTAACTCTGCTGCCTCCCCACATTAAGCTACAAGGAGAAGAAGAATTTCTACGAGATGCTTTCTGCAGTATTTTTTTCCGGTTACAGGATTACATACAAATAATTTTGTAATTCTGAAATGCTCTGGTACTGTCTCCTACTGTTAGTAACATTACTTTGATGATCCTGGCTATAGCATATATTCTTTCAAATTGACAATAAATTCTCATCCTGTTAAAGACTGGATGTAGCAGGCTAGGTTTGCTGTCCAGAGATGCTACGCTTCCATGACCCAAGGTAAAGAACAAGGACACTATAAAACTCCTTTCACTAAAGGTCATCAGCTACACTGCAATACAAGCCAGAGCTTTGGGAAGATTAAATCACCAATTTGTCAATTCTCTGGATGCCTCTGAGGAACAACTACTTGCTACACAATACAAAAGATAAAAAACAAGGGTCAGTCTGTACTCGCAACTCTCATTTCACCATAGGTGTGAGCAAGTGGCCTGCAGACATGCATATCCAGAGGCCTGAGATCTGACCCAGCAATTACAAGGACTAAACACTGAAAAATGCAATCTGTGCAACCCCAGCAACGTATTTCCCACCACAAAAGGAATCAGTACTGAAATACTGCTATCAATGAATAGCCATAATTGGGTTAATATTGCTGGAAAGGACTAGAGCAACCTACAGATATCAAGGGAATCTAAAGAAGATGTTAATCAATGGATTGCAGAAAACAAGTTGCAAGCAGAAAGCAGTGGATGAATATAGAATAGACAAGGAACTATCCAAACAAAGCATCTAGTACAACAACTTGCTGCTTAATAGTAACAGATGCACACTAAGAGGGGTTAAAATCCCTTTGATTTCACTTACTTTGTCATGATCATGTATGGTCCAACATGGTAAGAAAATGTTGGCTCATCATCTGCCTGAACCACGTCTTTTTCCCCAATAATAGGGAGAGATGCCAAGTACCCTAGATGCCCGCTGCCTGCAAGATAAAACTGAAACAACACGAGGGCATAACCAAAAGGAATATTCAACAGTTCCCAAGATCCGTCACATCTGCCGCAAGCTCACTAAAAACTTGAGTGCAATCATGGCAATGGGAGCATCAGCCAAAGCATCAAAATGAAATGTTAAGATATCTACGTCAAAAACTTAACTTTCTATTGAAGCTGAAATAGGGAAAGTAGAAACAATAATTAAGAATTCCCACAGGTGACATTTGACAGGAGAATTTCTATTGCCTGTTCCAAAACAGCTTCCTTTGCGTGCTGGTTTTGGCTGGGATAGAGTTAATCTTCTTCATAGTAGCTAGTATGGGGCTGTGTTTTGGATTTGTGCTGGAAACAGCGTTGACAACACAGGGATGCTTTAGGAGCAGTGCTTACACAGCGTCAAGGCCTTTTCTGCTCCTCACCCCACCCCACCAGCGAGGAGTTGGGAGGGGACACAGCTGGGACAGCTGACCCCAGCTGACCAAAGGGACATCCCATACCATATGATGTCATGCTCCGCACATAAAGCTGGGGGAATAAGAAGGAAGGGGGGATGTTCGGAGTGATGGCTTTTGCCTTCCCAAGTCACCGTTACACGTGATGGAGCCCTGCTTTCCAGGGGATGGCTGAACACCTGCCTGCTGATGGGAAGGAGTGAATGAATTCCTTGTTTTGCTTTGCTTGCGTGCACGGCTTTTGCTTTACTTACTAAACTGTCTTTACCTCAACCCACGAGTTTTCTCACTTTTACCCTTCCGATTCTCTCCCCCATCCCACCGGGGGGGAGTGAGCGAGCGGCTGTGTGGGGCTTGGTTGCCAGCTGGGGTTAAACCACTACACTCTGATAGGGCCTACTAAAGACTAAAGGCCTGAATATTTGCGCTCTCCACAGGTTTTTTCCACCATTTCAGTAGAAATAAGAACGCACTAAAAATTAAAAATAACACACAGGTGGGGTAATTACTGTGAAGAATATGTGACTCTGAAAAACTGTACTAATATCATTAGAAAACCATTATCCATAGCATCTTACCTTCCCAAAACCAAAGCTATACATGTTCTTGGCTGCATTGGCTCCACCTTTCAGAAGTCTACCCAGAGGACTGTCAACATTTCTACGTATCAAGAACATAAGCAATAAGAGTAACTAATATGACAAAGCTTTGAGTAAAATACAAAAAAGAGAGAGAAAACTGAAGAATTCTGCAACAGCCATGTATTTCAAATGTTGCATTTGACTGGTCCCACACAAAAAGTGTAATGCGGATGCTGAAATTCCAAATTATTGTGCAACTCATTAAAACTTTTTAGATACACTGTTATGCTATGTGTTTGTTTAACGTAAGACAGCCAATTAAAAAAAAATATATACAAGCATCCTGCATCGCTTTTTGTTCATAAGTCTGTATTGTTCCAAACATGTACCTTACATAAAAGCTCTTGAAACGGTTGGAAACACACCCCCAGAACATTTGCAGTGACCTTAAAAGGTCAAGAAACAAACTACTTCATGTTACCACCATTTTAATACTATTAAAATCCAGTACTTCACATTGTTGATTTCAAGAGTATCTCTTAATATACAGATATTTACAACTATCAAGTTTCTGTTTGGAACTCTCACAACAAATAAAAAGTATCATCATTCCTAACACACATTGGTTTCAAATCTGATATTGTCAAAAAGAAAGAACATGTTAATTTTAAGATAATAGGATATGGAAGTAAAAGTCCTGAGCTCAATTCCTCAGTACTTGAGAATATATTCTTACCCTTGAACAAGACCACCAAACCTAGACGGACTGCAGATCAGCGCTTTTGATGAGCCAACCTTCCCGAGTAGCTCAGAGGGAAAATTTTGAATGGCAGCCTGCATGTGGAATGTACAACGCTGTATAAATTCCAGCATCTAGAGAGGAGGGGGAGAGAAAAAACAACAACAACAAAACTACTTCAGAACTGCAAGATAAACCGTTTTAAATTAATAGATCATGACTACTGAAAAAATAACTAGTTACTTGCAATATTTAAATAGGCATTTCAAGAAATGGATACACAGAAAAACTTGAAGAAAATCAATTACATGAAAATGTAAGAGAAAGCTTACTTCAAACACTAGATGACTAACTTTTAAGACATTTACCCACTGAAAATTGTAGTATCAGGTTTCTTTTTAAGAGGAGCACTGTAATAACAGGAAAGAGGAGTACTATAATATGAGTCTTAAATTAGTATCGCAGTCATGAATAAGCCTTCTTGATATCGCATTTTGCTACCATGCTAGCCAAAATGACACATTTGCTGACACTGTTCATGCACAGACTGAGATACCCTTGAAAACTACTTCAGGTTTACTCCTGAATTGCACGTACACGCAAACAAATTACACACATCAGGGATCGAAAACAAGGGCCTCTCATTCTCTTCACTGCACACTTACACATAAAGGTCCTAACAAGTTGCAGACATACATGGCCCTGCACCTGAGCAAAACCTTAGTTAAATAATCTGGATCATGAGCACTTCAAAATACCATTACTGACATCGAAAAATAATATTAAATAATTATCTAACATGTAAAAGCCAAGAATTTCTCCCTGGAATGTTGGAGTTTCTTCATTTTAAGATGAAGATGTGAGCACATATCTAGCATGTATTCAACACGTATTACACACACACACCTGAGCACTGCTTTCTTTTCCAGCTGACATAGCCCAGTTCTGAGGATTTTTTCCATCTTTAGCATGTACTCTCAGATCACCTCCTTCATCCAGTAACTTGCTAAGAATCCATGGATTTCCTGAGAACGCAGCTGCATGGACTGGAGTGCTTCCATCGTAACAGCGACTGAGGAACAGTAAAGCAGAAATGTTTCAACCTACCCCTACTACACTCAACCAGCTGTGCCTCTGGGGAAAAAAGCAGCATACCTAGAATGTTTATGTACTCCCAAACAACAACATACACCATGAAATAAAGAAAAATTAGGCACCTACTTACCTCTGAGGATCTTTGGCTAAAATAGCAACATGCATCTTAAGCATTTCTTCATTTATATATAGCGAATATTGTGTATTACGTTGACTAAAACCACTAAAAGATTAGTTTCAATTTAAGAATAAAAATTCATTTTTATACTTAACTGATTAGCATCTGAGCCATAATTCAACAGCAAATCCACTATTTTACCAAGACCTAGCAATGCAGCAATGAAGAGAGAAGTCTGGCCCACGGAATTTACAGCATCAACAAAAATACCTACAAGAAAGCAAAAGATTATGAGGAGAATGCCTGTGCCCCCCAACCCTCAATAAAAGTCAACGGTTCATTAACACTGAAACTGACTGCCATGTTCCCTCTAAGACACTGGAAATATGAAAACATAAAGATATTAACAGAAATTGAAAAAAGAGCAAAACAACCTTCCTTGTAACTTTCTATATACACCACGCATTGCTTCTCCACAATGTTTTCAAACAAAGGATGTATAGATATCAGAGCCAAAGTATTAATCTGGATGAACACAGATAACACCAGAGGACTGCGTTAATAAAAAATTAAATTATTCTAAAGTAGTAATTAAGAGTCAGACGAGTATTTTGTTACTTTAACCAATTTTCTTCAAAATAATGAATTCCATTCTGTATTAAAAAGAAAAAAGGCAGCCTAGAGGGATATGGATCTGAAACCAGGACCGTATCACCTACAACAAAACCGATCTGCTTTTGAAAAACAGAAAAAAAAGGCCACAAACCACTCAGCCC
>NW_009213376.1:0-3583 GCF_000690835.1 Fulmarus glacialis | reverse complement strand
ACTCCATCCCAGCTGAAACCAGGACACCATGTTGTGTGCATCAGTGTAGAGGCAGTTCAGGCAGGCACCCAAGCATGCTGATTCCCCAGTACAGGTTTGAGAGCTTTCTCCATGAGGCTGTTCTGCAGGCACTTCCTTCTCTACATGCCTACAGTTGGAGAGATTCTACTTCAGCTCTGTTCTGTCGATTGCTGTGTCCCTTCTGTTCCTGTCACCCGGGCCCTTGGCTTGCCTACCCCATCCACAACTCCCTTACTTGTTTGTTATAGAATCTTTCTCCTCTGTCATTTCTAGTTTAAAGCTCTGCTTACTAGGTTGGTCATCCTGCAAGGATACTTTTGCCCTGCTTAGTCAGGTGGATAACAGTACAGCAGTAGCACAGGATGAGACAACCTAGAATAGCTGCTGAATCATTAGTTTCTCTAATGGATCTGTATGGATGGATGTCTTCTGTTTCTTATTTGCAGCCTGTTTTCTATGGAAATAAGAGATGCTTAATCCCACTTTGCTTTTTGAACCATTGGCTCCCAAATTCAATCAATTGTGATGGAGAGGTAGGAGTCCCAATGCTGCAACCCTCAGAAGAATACATGGGAGGTCAGGTGGCCAGGGAGAGGTGAGAACCTGTTAAGTAAGGGCTGTGGCATAAGCTTGATCTTGTTATACCTTGAAGATTGACTCAGATGAGCAATATTATGGATGCCTGAGGTGTGGAGAAGGCTTCAGAAGAAATTTTTGCCTTATTAGACTTAAGACACTTTCAGTCCAGGTTCTGTCCTCTGTGGATTGTTTGAGACATGAAAGTCAATGGAAATTTGTCCTTCAGTTGTGGCATTCGTAACAGCTCTCTTCTCTGAATTCTCTGATGAATAATAAGATGACACCCTGCTTATGCTGAATCTTAATGTAAATTGAGTTAAAATGTCAACTAACTTTATACACATCTGTATACCAGGCTCCATTAGTTCCAGTGCTCAGAGACTTAAGAGTCTCTTCATTGCATACAAGATTGTGATGATGCTTTGTAGTCTTTTAAGAAGACTTTTAAGAGGTACCCTTCCTGTGCATTTGTTTACTCAGATTGTTACCGTGTTCAGTTGGGCTTTGTCATCATGGGGGATTGTAGTGACCTGAGATGGCAGTTTCAGAACCAATCCATGAATTAGAAAGAGCAGTAATAAACACAGCTAAGTTTCTAGAGAGCTTCTTAAACAACCTGTTTTCTATTCTGACTTTTCCCAGAGGAAACAACTGTAAGTCATAGATCAATTAATAGTATGTTAGACAAGTGTGTTACCAGAGTTGAAATAAAGTATGACTGCTATAACTGGGAAAATGGACTGGCATATCGTAACAATGCAGTATTAGCTGATGTGGTGGTGTATGATTTAAAGGATGCATAGGGTGGACAAATAGGGTAGTTCTGTTTGGTTTTAAATTTGTACACCCATTTTCTTGAACGGGCTATTAACTGAGATGTAGATTGTGTATGTAATAATAAGGCTCAGTTGCTCTAAGTCACATGTTCATTAAGCTCCTCTGATAGCTAGTTGCATCATTGACTGCTGAGAGATCCAAAGTGTGGATGAGTTGATTAATAAATTTTCTTAGATTACGCTGTGCTGCAGGAATTTGGTCACTGCTGAATTCTGTGTTGGAGGTAATGAGAATCAATTCCCGACCCTAGATGTGTTAGAGGAGATGATGGGCGAATTTGCCTGTTTAGACCATTGGCTGAGGCTCCTGCGTTCCTGTGCTCCCCCTGTAGCTATTATGCGGAAGGAGTCTGTGTGAAATGAAGAGTCCTCAGGATGATTCAGTCCATGTGAAATACACGTAGTCCTCTGGACAGGTGTGGATTTCTGCCAATTGCAGAGGATGCCCATGGCTGTTAGCTTATATGCTTCTAAAATTAAAGGGAGGGAAAGAAAAGACCACAAAACTGAAAGCCGCTTTCAAAAATTAAAACAGGAACATTCCTCCCATGGCATTTGAAAAAAGTACAAAGCTGAGGTGAGAGAGAAAATTAGCTGATTAAGACACAGGTGTTTGTGAAAGAAGATCTCAAAAAAAGATAACTAGTTGCAGGACTGTTAGTTATTAGTTGCAGAGTATTAGTTATTTCAGAAATTGTACTGACTGGCAAAGAGGGAATGAAGGAAATTGAAAAGTTAAAGAAAATTTAGGATATTTTAGGTAGCCTAGGATCTAGCAGATAACATATCTGATATAGATGCTTCTTGTATGTTCTAAGGACAGAGTGCTTTGACAGTGAAACTCCAATTTAGTGAACTTAAAGAAGAGATGAAATAACGTTAGATTAGAAAGAGAGGCTCTGATTATTTCAGTCAAAAAGCCTTTACATCCTAGAGATGCTCACTGAGGAAAGACATGTACGAAGAGTCTGAATTTGCAACTGAAAGCTGAGAAGATGGCCGTTGTATTTTTATGTATTTATTTTTTAACACCATATTAAGGTGATACTGACTAAACTAGTTACTGGATTGTTGAAGTTGAATGACCAAAGAAAGATGCTATCAAATGTGCCAGAGACAGGACTATGGTTTTGTAATGAGAAGAGAAAAAATAAGAGCTGGTAATTAAGGGAAAGGCCCTAATATATGGAACGCACCTCAAAATTGAAGGGACACGACTGGTTTTCTGGTATTAGAAATGGTCTTATAGTAATTCTGTATTTAGGTTGTCTTTTGTTCCCCCCCCTGCCACTTTTTTTTCCTCTCCTTCTGTAATAGACTCCTGATACCCATGTTCCCTCTAACACTTCCAGTGTTTGGACCTGTTTTTTAAAATCTAACAGAGGCTGGTTATAGGATTGTCCTTTATCCTGTTAAATTTCTTTGAGACACATCAGAATTGAAATGCTGTTTGAGCAGCGGGTCAAAAATAATAAGTGCATGTGTGTGTACTTAAGGACTAAAGCCACACTACCACTGTAGAAGCTCACATGCTCAATGTGCTGAGTATGTTGCTCTACAGCAGCATCCTGGCTGTAGCAGCAAGACTGAAGGATGAATAGGCAGATCTGACTTCTCTGGTCTAGATGGGGCAAAACAAAAGGTAGGGCTTCCCTTAACTACAGAGGGATCAAGGTAATAAACTACTCCTATCCCAGACATTTTATAGGCATACTGAATAGTAATGTTCTGGTTTCCAGGTTGAGGCCTTTGTACTAAGTGAAAGACATTTGTGTTGCCATGAAATGATTCATAGTTTGGATTCCTTTGATGGTGTGCTGTACAGCTTATATAGAAATAGTAATTGCTTTTATAATTTTTCCCATTTTATAGAATCAAGTATGGGTTGGAAGGGACCTTTAAAGGTCATCTAGTCCACCCCCCCTGCCATGGGTAGGGACATCTTCAACTAGATCAGGTTGCTCAGAGCCCCGTCCAACTGGACCTTGAATGTTTCCAGGGATGAGGCATCTGCCACTTCTCTGGGCAACCTGCTCCAGTGTTTCACCACCCTCATTGTAAAACGTTTCTTCCTTGTATCTAGTCTAAATCTACCCTCTTTCAGTTTAAAACCATTCCCCCTTGTCCTGTCGCAACAGGCCCTGCTA
>NW_009213375.1:0-4868 GCF_000690835.1 Fulmarus glacialis | reverse complement strand
ATGATTCTATGATTCTATGATTCTAAATCGCTCATATCACCTATTTTGATTCAAAACAGGTACATGCGTGATGTTTTGATCCATTAGGCGAGCCTGAAGCCAAATCTTTTGAAGTTAGAGTCTTATGGCTGCAAAAGAGGAACTAATAACCCTTCTGAGACATCAGCATTGGCAGGATTAGCTGCCAATTTTTACTTGCTTAAGATAACAGGGGTATGATGCAGGGTGGGTCTGTGCTAGCAGTCGGAGGTGGCTCTAGGAGGACTTGATCTGGCAGGCACAGAGCAACACTGATCAGAAATGATGACTAAATTATACTGGTCTCCTGGCCTGCCATTCCAGCTATCTGGTTTGCCCTATCTGCTCATGAGACATGCTGTTATAGCTTGCAGCAAGTGTTACAGTTGTGGCATTTTTTTTTTCTTTGAAATTTGACAAGCTCTCTCATATATGCTGAGATAACAAGCCTGGAATAGAAAAAGTCATAGCAGCTATTGTTCATTATTGGATACGTGCACGTGATGGGAATGACAAGGCCGGGAACTTTCACTGCGGCACCCACAATTCAGTGCCACATCTACAGAAAACATCCATTTGTAAACACAGCAGTAGACACTGTGGCCCCAAATACAGTACGTAGTGACGTTAATACTTTAGTTGCTGCTTGGTTTGCAGACTACCCAGATAGACAAATACTGCAAAGCATCTCTTCTGCTGTGGAACAGGGTGGCTTACTTGAGGGAAATGAACAGTTACATTTATGAGACGCAATTATTCACATATTGGTATGCGAAATGGATCCTCAGCCAGCAAACTCTTGTTTTTGTGTGCATTATGTAAAAAAGCTTTATATTAACTATTCATAATAGTAACAGATCCCCACATGAGGGAGCAATTGATAAGAAATCGGTAATGTCAATAGGCATATACAACTCATATTCTGATAAAAGAAATTACACATAGAAAACTGGGGGATTTGAATGTATACAATGTCTCTTAATTGGCATGGAAAAAAGGAGGATGCTGAGGGCAGGGAACCTTTAATTCTATCCCAAATTGTATAATGTTAGTAGTATGTAAAATACTTGCAAATACTAGAGAGAGAAAAAACACTGTCTCTAATATTGTAAACTTTCCATTAAAGACTGAATGTGGGAGGGAATTTGGGAGCTTATGTTTTGGGTCATATAGGTGTTTATTGGCAGAAGTAGGAATGGGAATGAGGCCTCCTGACTTCCTGCCAATACATCATACACTGCTGTCTTAGACAGCATGGACTTCAGCACAGACAGATATTCCAGTGTAGAAAAAATGGGTTTGAACTGGAGAAAAAGGCACCATTAACAAGAAACAACTGAAGGAAGAACCAAAAGGTAGTGAAATAGCCAATAAGACCTTTGCAAAACAGCCACAATGAAAGATATCATATTGTCCATTCAGGCTGATAGATCTCAAAAAAAAATTTTCCTGATGATGCAGCAGAAAGCAAGAAACTTCCTCCTTCCTGAATTAAACCTAAGAAAGGTTGCTTTTGTTTAAGAATAGCAGCAATTAGGATGGATTGTCTGAAAAGTATGTTATTTTCCTTATTACCGCAGATGAGTCACATTGCAATGACTGCGTTGTGTTTCTGTGTATTCTGTCTCCATAAGCTAAGAGATCTATGCTTACCTATTTTTAGTCATTAAAAATGGCACCGTAGTCCTTCATTAGTTCTTTGTAATACTACCTTCAAAAGGAAAGCATTCACATTATTTTGTAGGAACAACCACAAGTTTGCCAACTGCTCATGCTGGTTAGCCACAGGAGTAGCCTCCAAACTTCTGTTCAGATGCTCAGCTGTCATGTTCACCCTGAGTGTGCTCGGCCTGGCTTTCTGACAAGGAGCTCCCAGACAGATGCTCATGGATTTTGCAGTCCACCTAACCAGGACATGATGCCAAATTTTATTTTGTGGCTCTTCAGAAGCTGCAGGTTTTGTACCATTCATGTACTGTCATATACTGACTCCCGGCAGCCAGGAAAGATGCCAGCTGTGCCACTGAAGACCTGACCGCTCTGGAAGGATGACATATTGGTTGTAGCCTGCATATCCACGACTGTAAAAATGATGCAGTGATTTGCACATTGATGAGCCTACAAGATTACAATCATACTATTAAAAAGTGCCCAGATGCCCCTTATGGCCAGCCAATCCTATTTAGACACCGATCTTCTGGAGACCCTCTACAGGGAGACTACAGTTGAGTCAATAACTATACATGACTTCTTCTTACCAGGAGGCCAAGCCACACACTGTCAGGACACTACTTACTGTGAAAGGCGGGTCAGACAGAAGCACGGATGGCCTAGGCCAGCCAACAGACTGCTGTTTGAGGAGACTGAAGTGGTTCCTCTGCCCTGAAGCTGATGGGAGACTGCTGCTACCCAAAAGGCCTCTTCTAGCCCAGGCTTATCTATTAGACCTTGATCCTTGCCAGTAGACAAGGTGCACAGGACGGCATGTCTCTGTATATGTATGCCACCAAGAATACAGTTAGGTCTAACCCCTACCGGCCTCCAGGAGCTGTATATATGTGCTCAGAGTGTTCTGACCAGGAAGGCTCTGCCTGGGCAGACACACAGACACACACCTGCCGTTTCCCTGGCAGATCTATAGGCTCTCTCCAAAGAAAGTGCATTCTGATCTAGAAGTGTGCCAAAAGGTGATAAAGAAAATGTGGGTGATCATGCTTGTGCAGCTGCACATCTTGCCCTGCGTGGACTGCCCTGCCAGGGGCAGAGTGACACCCCAGGTAGAAGAATCCCCAGCCCGTTTAAGGAGAGTTGAAGAAGGTGCCAAGGCAAAGTGACTGTGATGCCAAAGAAGAGCTGCTACCAGAGACAGCAGCCGGGAATAAGCAGGAACAGTCAGCTGGCTAAAGAACTCAAATTGTCACCTACTATAGAGGTGACTGCAGCTTCAGACTATTGTCCACAAAGGGAGTTGCACAGAGAAGAGGACCTGGAGGGAAGGATGGGAGATAAAACCAGTGAGAGGGGCAGCGAAAGGCAGAGGGGGAGCATCCAATGGTAATGTCGTGTCATCTAAGGGTGTAGCATGGCTAATTTCCAAGTGACGCTATTCACTCTCTGCTGGACTTTGAATGACAGTCTTGCTCTAGAGAAAGGGTTTCCTCCTACCACAGACCAGGGACAGTGTGGCATTTCTACTGCACCTCAAGGATCCAAAACTGGTTTGAGCAACCTGGACCAGTCCAGCGCTAGATGGGATGCCAAAAGATGCCCTTTTCTATAGTTCTGGATCAAAGAAAGTGATAGTTATCAGAGAGTCTGTGGCAGATACAGTTCCTGTGCAGCAAAATGGTAGCAGGCAAAATCTTGCAGAAGAGCTGACATCTCCAAGGACATTTCATTTGGAGTGCATGTGTGAAGCAGAAATGAAGAGCATCAGCCAGGGTTGGGGGCCAGCTCTTGAGGGTGACCTAGAGAAGAATGTAGATGTAGCTACTGATAACAGCAGGCTTTTGTCGTGGTTTAACCCCAGGTGGCAACTAAGCCCCACACAGCCGCTCGCTCACTCCCCCACCAATGGGATGGGGGAGAGAATCGGGAGAGTAAAAGTGAGAAAACTTGTGGGTTGAGTTAAAGACAGCAAAAGCCGCGCATGCAAGCAAAGCAAAACAAGGAATTCATTCACTACTTCCCGTCGGCAGGCAGGTGTTCAGCCATCTCCAGGAAAGCAGGGCTCCATCACACATAACGGTGACTTGGGAAGACAAACGCCATCACTCCGAAAGTCCTCCCCTTCCTCCTTCTTCCCCCAGCTTTATATGCTGAGCGTGATGACATATGGTGTGGAATATCCCTTTGGTCAGTTGGGGTCGGCTGTCCCAGCTGTGTCCCGTCCCAGCTTCTTGTGCACCCCCAGCCTCCTCGCTGGTGGGGTGGGGTGAGGAGCAGAAAAGGCCTTGACTCTGTGTGAGCACTGCTCAGCAGTAACGAAAACGTCCCTGTGTTTTCTTCACAAATCCAAAACATAACCCCATATAGCTACTATGAAGAAAATTAACTCTATCCCAGCCAAAACCAGCACAGGTCTCTTCCAGAACATTCAGTGGGGTAATTTCGAAAATTACTACAGCTTTCCACAACATGATGCAGTCACCATTAGATTGCAGCCTGACAGCTGGGTTTATAAATCAGTTTTCTTCAGCTGCTGTCTATAAAACACTTAGTGGTGATTACTTCTGGCTCCACGGAGTATTTAATGCTATTATTAAGTAACACTGGACAGATTCATTGTTATTATTTACTTCCTTCTTTGATGAACTCGAGTCCTGTGCTGGCTGATGAATGATGCAGGGATTTATTACAAATGCAACATAAAATGAAAAACATTATATTCACAATTTCTAATCCTATAAAGAAAAAACACTGATCGGTATTTAATAAGAAGATGAACACTGGAAGATTCCTACCCCCTGCCTCCCAAAAAAGTAACAGTTGTCCTAAAGAGAGGTCCCAAACTTGCCTCCATTATTTACTCCAGTGAAGCAATTCACTGTGCTTCCAGCATTTTGTATGCCGGCTTGGTGTCGTGGTTTAACCCCAGCGGGCAACTAAGCCCCACACAGCCGCTCGCTCACTCCCCACCAGTGAGATGAGGGGGAATATCGGAAGGGTAAAAGTGAGAAAACTTGTGGGTTGAGATAAAGACGGTTTAATAGGGAAAGCCAAACCTGTGCACGCAAGCAAAGCAAAACAAGGAATTCATTTATTAGGCAGGCAGGTGTTCAGCCATCTCCAGGAAAGCAGGGCTCCATCACGCACAGTTCCCACGGTTACTTGGGAAGACAAACACCATC
>NW_009213374.1:0-4096 GCF_000690835.1 Fulmarus glacialis | reverse complement strand
CTCGGAGCCCCGTCCAACCTGACCTTGAATGTTCCAGGGATGGGGCATCTACCTGGGCAACCTGTTCCAGTGTTTCACCACCCTCATTGTAAAAAATTTCTTCCTTATATCTAGTCTAAATCTACCCTCTTTTAGTTCATGCTGGTGAAGGATCTAGAGCACAAGTCTTAGGAGCAGCTGAGGGAACTGGGGTTGTTTAGCCTGGAGAAAAGGAGGCTCAGGGGAGACCTTGTCGCTCTCTACAACTACCTGAAAGGAGGTTGTAGTGAGGTGGGTGTCGGTCTCTTCTCCCAAGTAACTAGCGATAGGACGAGAGGAAATGGCCTCAAGTTGCGCCAGGGGAGGTTTAGACTGGACATTAGGAAAAAATTCTTTACTGAAAGAGTGGTCAGGCCTTGGAACAGGCTGCCCAGGGAAGTGGTTGAGTCACCATCGCTGGAGGTATTTAAAAGACGTGTAGATGCGCCACTTAGGGACATGGTTTAGTTAGTGATGGACTTGGCAGTGCTAGGTTAACGGTTGGACTCGATGATGACTTAAAGGTCTTTTCCAACCTAACCGATTCTGTGAATGGTTGGAGTAACTGTGCTACAGAAAATTTTAACTAATGAATGGTTTTCAGAACCAGCTTTCTGCCCCAAATCTGAGTCAGCTTTGTGTCCCTACTACTGTCAACGTAAAAATTGGGCGGTAACTCAAGTGGAGTTCAGTGACACCTAGAAGAATGTTTTTGTATTCATATTAATTGCATATTTGTAGAGTATTTCTTGGACCATTTACGAAAATGCCGTCTTCTCTGTTGTGTTGGTACAAGTGTTTGTGTGACTGTGTAATGAACATAATCAGAGAAGTGATCCAGCTGGAAAAATAATTCCTTTGGCCCTGACTTTCTGTCAGCTCCTTCCCCTCCCTTCAGTGCATGCAAGGAAAATGATGACTTTCTGGGCCAGAATTACTATAGTAAGTAGTAATTTCTTTGATATAATTGCTATCAAAAATATATTTGAACTATGTCTTCACTTGCATACAGATGTTATCTGTGACTGCTATAACTGATAAACGAAATCAAGAAGTGATAGGCATATTTCTCTCATGCAGGCTTCCTAGAGAGCAGATGTGCAATGTGATCCTTCAGTGTGTTCTTGCTAAAGGAGAACTTGCAATGCCGTTTTCCCCCTTGCTGTGTCTTGGGATAGAGGGAATCCTGTTTGCTATCTTTCTCTGCACCACTGAAGTACAAAAATATACGTGTTCAGTGAATGTTTCTTAGCATTTGTGCTCAATTAAAAAAAACCCAACAGAGTAATAAAAGTAAGCAGCTCATGTTCTGTTATCATTAATGTAGTTTAACTTCTAACATCTGTATGTATGCATGGACATTTCTGAACTTTCCCCAAATGAAAAACACATACTAGGCCAGACAATTTGGAAATAAAGTTATGGGTGCTCTTAGTAAAGAGCATTAGCTGGCTCTTCCAGATCACACTGTGTCAGCTTCCATAATTTTCTCAAGTAATAACGTCTACGAATGCATATGGAGCTCTTAGTGTTACTTTTCAGTTTTACACTTGGTACATTCATAATTTTCTTAAAGTATAGTTCTAATTTCTCTAATAATTTTCATTCTTTAAAATTATTTGTTCCATTATTTTTGTGGAAATGAAGAAAAAAAAACTGAAGTCATGCTGTGACATTTGATTATAATATTTAAAAGATCAAACCGATCTCACTAGAAACTAGTTGCAACTAGTCCCTCTCACATCCATGTTACTGCCCACCTGTTGACACCTGGGATTGAAAATACAGGTCGGTGTTTTCTTTAACTTTGCAGTAAGTACTTCAGGAATCATTTTGCTATGACAGAGTAATGGCATTAATACAGAATTTGCTCAGAGGTTTATGATGATGATGAAGTCAACAGAGAACCTACTATTCATGTTTTGCACTGTGTTTCTTAGCAGCTTTCTCTTTTCTGTTTTTTTTTCCTTTGAAAATGTGAATTGTTTCTTATTGATAATGAACGTCCACAGTGAAGAATCGTAGCATATGCAAAGCCTTTTGCACCCTGTGCTGCTCAGCTTGGTTCTAGGTAATTCCGTTGCCTCGTGAACCTACCAGTTGAGAAAGAAAGCAATCTGACTATTTTTAGAGACAGTCTTTGCTATTTTCCAACATAGTTTTCATAGAGTGGAATTGTGATACAGTTATTTTCTTGTAGTAAACATTTTTTGTCAGAGGTGTGAAAGTGCGGATCTGTCACATTGATCTCTGCTGTTTTGTGTTGGCTGGTTAGCTGACATCAAACCTGGGAGCACTTGTCTGTCTTGATGGAGCCAAGGAACTATAAGTAGGACCTGGCATGATTATTCAAGAGGAAAGGAAAAGAAAGGGGAGTGGAGATAAGGGGCTTCACTAGCTCTGGTCCTTGTTTACAATACTTTTTAACATTCATGTACCTATAACATCTTACACAAACAGTATACAAAGCCTTAATAAGAAGGCTTTGATAATTAGCGTCCTTACAGTATTTGCTTTTCAATATTCTGCAGAGAATGGAAATGAAGAAAATCCATTTATTTCTAAAATACAATGTGTGTTGCAGGAGTACTACACTGTAGATTAATGTAATTGATTCAGTTAACTATTACGGTTTCTCCTGCTTTCTATATTCGGGGTGCTTGTGTTTGCGTTTACCTCCCTATGGATATCTGACTAGGAAGCTGCTAGGATGATTGCTCCTTATTACAATATAAAACGATTACAGGGAGTCTTTAATCTTTGGTCTATGAAGCATTTTATTAAAAGATTTAACAGTTGCTGTACACAGTCCCATGATTTTTACAGTGTCCTGGTGAGCTGGCTTGGTGCCTTAGTAGCGTTCTTTGCAGTCCTTAATTGACTAATCAGCAGTGACTGCAATAAGAAAAGGAAGTGATTATTGAAAACCAGTCAGTAAAACAGTAACTCATGGCCAAATTTCTGAAAATTTCTTGTTTACTTTGCAGCATTTTTAGTTAGGAGAGAACATTCACAAAAAGATATTGCTTGCCATTCCCAATTTTGAAGAGTATCATCAAGAGACAGACAGACAGATTAAATCCTCCCTTCAGTAAAAGTACAAAATGAAGGGTTACTTGGAAAGCTGCTTGCTAGTTCTCATTTTATAAATCTGGTTTTTTTCTCGGTTTCATATACTCATTTCGTATTCCCTGTGTTTCAATGCATGTGATCTTCCCAAAGATACTTTGGGAAGTAACTTCCCAAAATGTTTTGAGAGACATTCACTGAGTAGCGTGGCTGGAATGAGTTTATTTTAATGCCATTTTAGTCTTCACAGAAATGCAGGTAGTTGCTATTTCAGCTTGTAGACGCTTTGGCTTTCGAAACAGTCACTAATGAGTGTCTTCTCAGATGACTGTTGACAGAGAAAAGAGAACGATATTTGCACTTCTAAATGAGTGTTTTAAAGGAACCTGAGTTCTGATGGATCAGCCAACCTTATAGCCCTAAAGTTTTATGCATTTATTTTGTGACTGCAGAGGGAGGGAATGGCATTGCTCATAGCAGAGGGTACGTGCTGTACCCATCACTAGCTTGTAATGTCAGAACATGCTGTTAGATCTGACAATCTACCACTTAGGTTTTTTTAATGGAGTCTGAATTTATCTGCACTTCTTCCAGTATTATGAGAAAAGGTACTTCACTCCTACAGATAATATATTTACAAATTTTTCTTCATTTAGTCTGATCTCCGGAATAGTTTGAAACCCCTATATTTCTTGTTCTTATTCAGTTTCCCGGGAAACGCGATTTAAAATGGGTAACACCACAAGCACTTTACGTACCAAAGGGTATGTAGAAACAAAGATGCCTTTATTTAGAACAAACAAATGCCAACAACAAACAAACAAACAAACCAACACCTTTTCACAAGAAAGCAAGTAAATCATGTTTTTTACAGTCAAGGCAGCTTGATATTCTCCCTTGGGAAATCTGTGTAATCTGCATGGGCCCATAGCTGTGTTACGCGCAAAGATGTTTTATTTGAAGTGTTCTCATTAAGATGACCAAGAAGGGCCGGAAGGAGGATCCAGGG
>NW_009213373.1:25175-37543 GCF_000690835.1 Fulmarus glacialis | reverse complement strand
GGCGAAGCGGGTGTTCCCCGCTGCGCCCGTCAGCGGGAGAGAAAGAAAGCCGGCGTGCGCCCGTGCCTCGAAAAGAAACCTTGGTGCGGTTGCGGCTTTCCGCGTAGATCGGGTGTTTTAAAAGCTAAAAATAGATGCCCAGGTTGCCGCCTTTGGTGCTGCACTCTCCTGCACGTTCCCCCCTATGTCTGTTGTTGATTAGTTTTGCTTTTTATTCTAGTCTTATGCCTTGGTCATGCAAACACTTTACGCATGCGCTTAATGGGGTACGTGTGAGTGACTCGTGCCTGAGTTTAGGCATGGGGCGTTCGTTTGTAATGTCCTCTGGACAGGGACATCATGTTTTCTAGCTTGTGTTTGGGCTCGTGGGCTCAGCCGTAGGGCCTCATGGCAAAGAATGTGTAACAAATTGGAGGAAATTTTGAGAAAATAGACGTAACTGAGTTTTGAACAGCTTAACTGAGCTAAAGTATTTACATGCTGCATGCTTAAAAAGAAATACAAGCAATGATGATTCCTTCCAATTCCCTTGAGAAGGAAGAATAAATTTAATCTTCCTCACTTATTTAGGGAGGAAACTGAGACAGAAACAAGTAAGTGGTGAGTCAGAATTAGAGCTCTGGTGCTTTGGATTCTCAGGGTTACGCTTGCGCCTTCACAAAAATGTTTTGCAAGCCAGAAAGGATGGTTTCCAGAGCACTTGGTGGCGGTCTCTACAAGCCTGTAGTGGTCAGATATCCTCTCGGTGACCTGGAGAGAGATGCACAGAGAAAAGCAACATCCTTCGAGAAACAGGTGTCCATGAACGTGAGCAGGTAACACTGGATAAGACTGTAAAAATACCCTTACTCAACGTTGCTTGCTCATCTTCAACCCATTCCTGTAGTTGCCACAGAAGTGTTTGTCAGGCATGTGTGTGAAGGGAGGTGATTCTTGCCGTAGACGCAGTGCATTTGGAAAAAGCCTTGTGTATCTACTTGGCTGTTTTCAGGACTAATCCAGGGCAAATATCTGATTTTGCCACTTGTAACAATCCCACAGCAGCAGAGGCACCCAAATAGTTTTTCTTTACTTGCAGGTTCAGTAAGTGAAACAGATCCAGTGAGCAAGGAAAACAACAATGTTCACTTAAATACAGTACAAGCGTCTGCATTTCTGAGTCCTGGTGATGTACTTCAGATCTGTGTGTGACGGTTGCCTCTCCCAAGAGAAGTTCCTGCCAGGGTGATCAGTGAGATAATGCCGGGCGTGCAAACGGGTGACATAAGGAGAAGCAAAAGGCAGCGTATGTGGGAAAGCGAATTGCCCTGTTGTTGGCCATGAGCACCAGATCATTACGAAGGGGTCCTGCCTGGTGGAAAAAGCCAGCTTGAAGAGTCTCACGTGTTTGGCAAGCGTACAGATAATACGGCGTGTAGGAAGGCTCTTAATGTAAGTCACCTGCTATTTACCTGAGTGTAAAAGGTAGGCCGGCATCACCGTGAGCAGTAATGAAGGACTAGCAGTTTTGAAGTTGAATTGTATAAAAGCAGCAACATCCAGAAGGAGAGGCTTTTTCTATAGACACAACCTGCTTTACTGTCCCCAGATCGAGCAACATAATTATCTGCAAAAAGATGAGACTGAGGATCACCTGCAAAAAGTCATTTATCCCAAAAGTCAATTATCCCAGAAGCTCACGGTTTCTCCCCCGGGAAGTGACAGCCCCCCACGGCAGCATCACTAACAGCTTTTCGGAAGAGGAAAGGGGAATGACTTTACTGCTCCATTGGCCAACTTGGTAAATGAGGCTCTGCTTGTGATTTACTATCAGTGCAGCTTCAGAAGTGGTAATGAAATAAAAGGAAATCAATACCCAGTGGGTTCAGACACAGGAAAACTTGCCAAAACCAACACAGACTATACTTTGTCTTTTACTCGTCTGTTTTATTTTGTGTTATTTTCAGGATATGGGTTTTTTCAGCCTGATGCACAATATTTTTTTTAAATATACCCGGTCCTACTTGTTTCATTACTGTGCCCCTGTTCAGAATGTGCTGTAATGGGAAGCAGTGACAAATAACAGCTCTTTGCACTTTGATCTAAGCAGCATGTCACATCAGCGCTCATTAAAAATTGTATTAACCAACCCAACCATGACTTGCTGAACTTGGGCTCCTGGGGCAGGGTATATACCTAATGTAGGTATAATGTAAAATCATTTACAAAGGCATCTCTCAGCCATAGTCTCAAAAACCTCATAGCGGTCAAAGCATTTCAAAAAGGAAGTCGTCAGCAGAAGTTTGCACAGAAAGGTGCTGTTCTGAGGGAAAAAAAAAACCTGATGGGAAATGTACTTTGTGGCTGGGGCCCTCTGCAAAAAGTATTAAAATAGGAAGAAAACTAACTTGTTGGACTTGTTGTGTGACACTTCAAAGATCTAGGCATATCAGCATAGCGCTTGTCTAGCTAAAGTGCCGGCTGGTTGGCTGGCCGCCAATGCCAATCTGGTGGTGAAAGATACTGAAAAGAGAGAGAGGATGGGAAAGAATGGAGGCAGCGAGTATGTGGGACGCTTTATGCTATGGAGAAGAAATGGGATGGGGCAGCGCTCTTTGACTCGGTAATGCTTTGACAGAGCCACAACTATGATTTGCTAATGGCTATATTATGTTTTTAAAAAGACAGTATGTTCTCTTGAATAAGTCAAAGGAGCGTGATGTAAAGATTTATTAGAAAGGAGTGGAGTGACTAATTCGCAAAGAATCAAATGCCTGTCAGATTTCTGTTTGTGAATTGTCCATGACAAATTCATGAAAATAAGTGAAGATTTGGAGCGAAGTTTTCCTACATGTCCAGCTTGAGTTAGAATCTGCAAGATGAGCCTGGAGCCTGTCTGATACATAGAAATACACACTATGTGACTTCTTGTTTTGGCTTCAGCTGTTTGAGGGAGAAGTTAAACTGTTTTATGATGTAAAACAAATGGCAATCAGTTTGTTTCTCCTTTCAATTTGGACTGAAAATGCTATAGTTTATGGGGTAGCAGGGTTTATCAGTTACTGCATCTATCATTTTTGTATTTTTAGAATAAGGTGTTTAAGCTGCTGATTTTTGTCTTATTCTGTGTTAAAAAAAGTAACTGAAAGAGCCTTTGGCTATATTTTCTGGATGTTCAGCTCCCAAATTGTGCAGAATATTTCACCTTCCCCTACCAGAGACTTGATCTTCAATGCAGCTATCAAAGCCAGTAGAATTTTATGATTATTTTAAGGGATGCTGAATCTGGGTCTAGTTTTCTCAAGCATGTACCTGTGGTAATGCTCACCTGCAAACTGGCTCTGAGATGGTGCAGGGTCTATCCTTTATTGCTCTGCCTTGTTTAGGTAGAAAACTGATCTGAGAAGTATATTTTGGAAGTGGTTTTTTTTATATCTATTTTAGTCATCTAAGACACAATGCACATGTTGAAGCTCTGCTACCTGGTAACAGGCATAGAAAATATAGACCAAACACAGTAAAAATGAGGGTCTTGTGGCCATTGCCAAGATAGACTCTGTTCCCTCTCTTTTTTTCAGGTACAAGCAGAGACATGCATGCACATACACACACAGAGCCCATCTGCTAGAATAAACTTGCTGGTTTCACAAAAAGGTAGTTATCTGAGGTAGTTTTTTTAGTTTTCCTACAACAGTTTGAAAAGTAGGTGGGAGTAAAGGTATAAAACAACATGAAGAGTAGATCCTGCAGAGCTCGGGCCATCCCAGACAAAGAAATCAAAGCAAGACGTAAAGAGCTCAAACAAAGCAAATGGCTTTCCATAAAGTAAGATCTCTCCTTCTTGTTCCTCCACTTGTTTCTGGCATTTAAAATGTGCTTGTGGTTTGATTGCTCAGAGCCAAAGAGGAACTCCTCCGTGTAGAATTACTTTAGTAGGAGCACGGACAATTTCACGGTGCTGTTGCTGCAACCAGAGCTTTAGGGCCGGGTCCAGCTCCCAGCAAGCTCGGCGGGGGTCTTGCCGTTGAGTGTAGCGAGGGCTGGATCGGGCCCTGGATGAGGCTGTTGGAAAGGCCAGCTGGAAGAGCGAGCGCTTGCTGTACGCTGACGGCATTCATCTGGAAGCACGGCAAACGGGGGCCAAAGGTATTTCTTCATCCAGCGTACGTACGAGCAGCCACCCTAACCCTCTCCAGCGCCGCTGGTCTCATTCATTCATGGCACTCACATACTCAAATTGAGTGGGGTAAAAATGCCTTCCTAAGTGTGGTTTATGCCTTCTATTGTTTGCACAGTGGCTTTCTGATGTTGTGACTTAAAAAAAAACACCCAACCCCACACAGCCAAACCAGCAGATTGAAAATCCGTTGCAGTCTGGGCAAAAAGGCCCTCCATATATCTTCTTGCTCTGCAGCATTGTGCAACTGGTCGGAGTAATGATGGTTTCCATTGCTGGAGACAAAAGAAAACTTCTGGAAAAATTTAAACACATGTATGGTGGTGTTCATTGCTGCTTATACTTTCTCAGAGTGACATGAAACTTCAATTTTGATTAATTTCTCAGAGAAAATGGTAGTTCTGGCAATTTTTTATAAACTATCCAAAGAAGCAGATTTCATTTCCAAACTGAAAAATGGATTAATGTGACCTGACAAGCTTCTGTGAGAGTCTCAAGTAGCAGCTGATGCACCTGGGACCTACTTTCTTAGTATATATTCTTCTTGTAGTCCCTTTGGGACCAATGCTTCCCCAGGTTAATAACATCCTTGGGGAAATGGGATTTTCATCCCTTGCAGAGCACTGCCTGTGGCCTTCCTTTCTGGCAAACTTCTGCAGCAGGGGAAATACTCAGGGGAGAGACAGAGTGGGAAACTGAACCTGTTCCAGGCAGCCCTGTAGAACAGGGAGCTGTTCCTCAGCGAGGAGAGGAGGAAACCCTGCTGCCCTTCTGCCCACAGCTGACCCGAGTGGTCAGCTGGACTGGGTGGACCCTGAGTATTGCCTTGAGGGAGCAGGTGGAAAATTTTCTTTCAGTGTTTTGTTCAGCGTTTGTATTCGGCGATGGGTCTCTTGTAATGTGCCTTAGATACGCAAATGGCCAAGCGCAAGTTGAAAGTATGACCCTGTCTCACAGTGCCCCTGGGTTTTTGTAGTGGCCCTTTGGCCAGCTTGTATCCAGTCTCATTCTTGTGCTGAGGTTGGTTATTCCTCAGTGTGATATTACAGCAGCCACTTGCAATCTTGATCTCGAACCGCAGGTATCACAGTCTTGGAGGTCTGCAGATATGTCAAACATACGTGCAGGCATTTTTTCTTTGTTCATTACAAAGCTGACTCTTGTTCAAAACATTCACTGAACTTTAGGCTCAGGGTCCTGGCTCTCAAAAACACTTGTACATTCGAGCACAAGTGCATTTTATCAAAGCTCCTTCCCAAAGGGGTCTAACCAGCATCTTTCAGCAAAAGAATAGCACTTCCACGCACTTTCAAGCAATGACATAATCAGTGTTATCACGGCCACTGAGGCTACAATTGGCTCCAAGAAAACATAGAAGCATATGTTTTCCCCAGTAGTTTGAAAATAAGGCGGAGGAAAAAAATTAAGCAGCAAGAAGTCTTGGAGAGTTACCATTTCTAGTCTCGGCAGCTGGGGTGGAACGGAGGCCAGGGGCAAGCCCTGCTCTGGCTTGTTGTGCAAGGCTGGTACACATCACTTGGTTTCTCAGGGCCTCAGTTTTCCCAACAGTGGGAAAAAAGTACAAATCTGTGGATAACTTTGTACACTAAAAGCAATGCATGTACAGTATGAATGGTAACTTAGGGTGGGAGTTCACCCACAGGTAGAATAGCATTAGTATGGCTTTAAATAAGATATGTCACAGAATCACAGAATGATTGAGGTTGGAAGGGGCCTCTGGAGGTCACCTGGTTCAACCCCCCCTGCTCAAGCAGGGCTGCCCAGAGCCAGTTGCCCAAGACTGTGTCCAGATGGGTTTTGAATATGTCCAAGGTGGGAGACTTCACAGCCTGTACAGGGCAACTGTATATACATCATTTAGGGTATTCCCAATCAACTGCAGTACATTTTGAATTCCTTCCATCATTTTCATCTATTTACCAATGTAAAAAGTATGTTATATACATATATTTGTATAGGCGGTGTATGTACATATACGGTATGTATATATGTATAAAATATGTCTGTTCTCTATATGCATAAAGTCTTTGAAACATCTGTATAGTGCATTATCCAAGCACATGCTTTTCAAGTCCATACGCAAGCAGCCAGCTTGCTGACTGCCTGAATTAAACTGCAATCTTCCCAGACAATTCTGTCTGCAGCTGTAAGGTGTTCTCTAGGCTACTTAAAAGCTGCCAGATTCTGTAGGAAAACTGCTTATCTGCTGAGAAAATATTACCCACAGCTTCTTGGAGAGAAGCTCCAAGTTTCTCAGAGCAGTGGCTAAATTACAGTTGTAGGTAATAAAAAAAGAAGAGAAGAAGGAAAGAAAAGACACCAACCAGCTGAATTCTGGCTCGTTTCTTTCCTCTCCCATTTCTATGCTTGGAACAAGAAGTAGGAGTGTAACAGCAGGGGTGGTGTAAGGCATCTCTGTGTTTTCTGGGGCCGATGCTATTTAGGCTCCAGAAAATAGCTAGTGAGTAAGGGAGAGCTGCTCTGTCCGCTCTTGCATCTTTGTCTATTATAGACAACTGCGCCGAGCAGTCGCATGGTCTCTGTGTCAGGGGGATACCTCACTCCTCTTCACTTGCCTTTTATTTTTGGTCTGGACAAAATTACAGTTAACTTGTGTCAAACAGCACGTAGAGGTACCTTCTCGTTCTGCTGTGGGAGGAATCAACAGCAGCGCAGAAGCCCTTTATCCCTATCCCATCCACCGGCTGTGACCGCGGGAGCTCCGGCAGCCCCTTCCCCAGCCCTCCTCTCAGCCCCTTCCCTTCACACGGCTGCCTAGCCTCACACCAGCAAGGAACACGTTCCTGTGGAGGATTAAAACAAACACCTGGCCAAAGGGACATACTCGCACCTACCTTGCCTTGCATGGTAAGGGACTGTGCGCGCGGGATGCTCGAGGAGGAAAAGGGAGAGCAGAGGTGTGGACCGTGGAGAAGGCAGCCAGGGTGTGCTGACCCTCGCACCGCTCTGCCTCTGTCGGACACACGCACACGCACATAAACACCCCGTGTACGGGCGACCCGTGGAACTGTTTTTCCTATCGGAATAATCGCAGCTTCTCCAATTATAACCACACGTGTGTGTGGCTTGCTCCTGGCAGATCATTCAGTGATCTCAAAGCTATCAAGTTACTAAAAATATCCCCTTCAGCCCGCTCTTTAATTACTGAACTCTTCCCCATCACGATACAGAAAGAAAAAGTACATTTGGTAGTAATTGTCTGACGTGAAGGAGTTCACACACAGAGCGCTCTGCTCATCATGCAAGTGTGGTAAACTCCCCGAGATATTTTTAAAGGACCATTTTGCAGAGGTTGCCTCCGTTGTGAATCAAGGAGCAGACAGCTGCTGCTGCTGCTGCTTTCCCTTTGGTCTCTACTCTCCCAGATCTGGAGGAAGCTGATGTGGTCAGCGCGAGCGGCCGGTCGGTGACTCTGCATTGACGCACATGTGGGGAGCAGAGTTTCCTTCTGAGCATCGTTGTGTGTGAAATGGGAGCAAGCTGCCTGTGATGAATGGAGCTGTTTGGAAGGAAAAGGGGGGGGTGAAGTTCATACAAATTCCTCCTCAGGTCGTACCAGATATGCCCCACGGATTTTCATTTTTCCAGGGGGGGCACAGAGAGCCCCAACCGGTGGATAGGAGATAACATTTCACTCACAGAGTGTAAAACAGAGTGTCTTTCTCTAGCTATTGTCTATTTTTATCACTGTCTATTATGAGTATAGACAGTAGCACGGCTACTAAGTCTTCCGATGGTGCCACCACAACAGGGTCCACAGGCCAGAGTAGCCTATGGGCTACCACCTCTGAGGAATACGGGGAAGAGGAGGAGGGACGGCTGGGTGTAAAGGGCCTTCTGCAACACGCTCCACCGCGCACAGACCGTCTCATCCCTTGAACATCAAGATTGGGAAATCAAGAACACGAGAGAAGTGCGATTTAATTGCTCACATGCTTTCATGGTTGGCCATTACCAAACTGTTATTACTCATCTCATTCCTGTCTGACATGAGTCTGTAGCTATTTACGAGCTCTTCAAACTTACTTTTACTTGCTTATACTTGGTTTTGGGCACCTTGACAATACAGAAGTGTGCTCTGAAGAGCTATGTATTCCTTATTTGCTGGTGAAATGTCCTAGGTGTAAGCACGGGGAATGCTTTACGGCATGATAGGCAGGATAACTTGTATCCCAGGAACAAAGAGATGCACAGCGGTCCTTAAATAAAGGGATGGCAATTAGCCTGCTTTTTACCAACCCTGATGATGATGGTGATGAAAATATTTATCCCTTTACTTGCTTTTTCAATTTGCAAGCACACCTCTACCACCAAGTACGTTGTTCCAGGTTTTGTCCAGCTTTATACAGTTCAGTAGTGTCCTATTGCAGTCAGTGGGAGTTTCACCTTTGGTTTCAACAGAAGTGGGATAGGTTGTAGGGCTAGTGACAAATCCTTTATAGTTCAGTCTGAAAGCAAGTGCAAACAACTAAAAGAAATGTCTTAATAAAGACAATTTGCATGTTGAAACTTACATTGCATAAATGTGCCATTAATATCATTAATATCTTCCTGGAGATAAGATGCAATGAACTTCTTTGAAGATGAATTGCTCAACTCACCCCTGGCATGACTTCAGTGGAATCTCACCCACTTCTGACAGTGATTTATTTCGTCTGGAGCACTTTCCTCTGGGAGTCCAAGATGTCTATCTTTTCAAATCCATACAATCTAACATCAGAGAACTCAGAAGCAGGACTCTCAAGTTCTAGTACTAGCTCAGCCATGAACTAGCACTATGCTGGTTATCTCATTTAATTTCTGTGGGCATTGGCTTAATCATAAATCTCAGAGGCATACTTCTTTCTTGCAAAACTTTCCAGAATCTCACTTTGAAAAGTGTACTCATGAAAAATTTAAATTACCACAAATTAAATGCTTCTAAAATAATTTGCGAGTAGAGAAGGAAATTCATTCCCACTGAAAGGAAAGGAGGAGATGTTCCCTGAGGCTGTTGTAGAAATTTTTGATTGTGCCTAATACGGTGGAATAGCAAAGAAATATTCTTGGGGTGTTTGTTTGCAACAGAAAGAGGCCCCGTCCTCAACTTTCTCTGTTGTTGTATTGGTGTTTGTGCATTCAAAAGTTAAAATTGTTCACTTCTATTGTAGGAGAAGTGGCAATGGTTCAGGCTTGAGCATGAGTTGGGATAGGCTGCATTTAAAATTTGTCACGTTTGACATGGAACAAAAAATTGTCTGTACAAATTCTAGTTTAAGAAAAAAATGCCAACATTTTCATCCTTTACATTAAGTGAACAGTTGGGTTTCTTTAACCCACTTTTGTGCCTCCTTGATGTTGGCTAGAAGCTGTTTTGGGTCTGAAATGGCTTTAAGTGTTCATTTTCAAAGTCCTAGGTTTTAATGTATGCTTTGCATCTTGCCTCCAAGCAGGTATGAATAATAAGAGTGGGAATGGAGGCACATTTCCGCAGTCTAAGTTTCAAGGAAATTTGCCTGTATTGCAGCAATGCAACACAGACTTTAAAAGTGCATGGAGCCCTTATTGGTCCTCTGCTTTCGTACCTCCACTCTTTTTTATACCTTCATACCTTGAATTTATGTTGTAAGAGCTCAGGGTCCTTTTTCTTTCCTGAAGAGGCGGCTTGTGATGATAACACAGAGGGACCCCTGAGGTCTAGCCTGACCTCTTGTGTAACAGAAGGCTTTTAATTAATAGTGCAGTCACTTGTTGCTGAAGTTTGAAGAAACCACGATTTAGCTAAACAGTCTCAGACACTTGGACAGAGCAGAGACAATTCAAAACACGCATAGGCAAAAAAAAAAATTATTATAATCATATAGGGGAGCAACACCCTCAGAGATATGGTGACAGTTAACACTTAGAGAGATGTGCTAACAAGTAAAGTTTTATAAGCTTTTTTGTAAAGAAGTGTTTATCTGCTGATGAAGGACACTTGGTAAATAGTTGCAGCTGAAGAAACAGTAAGAAGAATGGGGTACAGTTTATCATACCAACTACATTATATTCTCCTGTTACTATTTCTCTTCTGCATATGAATATTAGTGTTAAAATACTTAAGCTACATCTTAAGTATGTGTCTGTTCGTATATGTGTTTGTATATATATATACATACATACACATACACACATATATATATCAATGCCAAATCCTTTTATGTCTAAACTGTAGATTGTGTCACAAGATTAAACAGCATGGTTTTGTAAAACTAAAATAAAACATCTGTTTGGAAAGGCCCTGGCATTGTAAGAAATTTTTGCAGGCTGTATCTGCATTCAATGAACATTAGCCCACATAAGTTTTTATAATTATTTCAACTCAAATAATCTCATCACATACATTCAGAAACTGAAGCTGAGGGATCTGTTGAACTTAAGCAAATGCTTCTCCTTGGATTGCAGTCGTTAAGTTTGCATAATGTTCTCTTTGGTAATCTGTTGTTTTCACTGGCTTGTAATTTTCTGAGCTGTCTTAGCTGGGTCCCTACTTTAAGGTGAAATATGTTTTTCAAAGACTTCAGCAAGAAATAAGTAATTTTTCACCACTTCTGTGAAAGGCACCTTACCTGTCAGAAAATGCCCTCTGTGAACCTAGTGAAGAGGCCTGGGACTAAAACAGGGGATCTGGGGATCAGAGTCCTTCTTGTGCAAGGGAACTATGCATCTTTAAAAAACATCTATTAAACATACGGAAAAAGGTGACTCCATCTGAGGCATCCAAAATTAGTGGGCATTTAAAAAATAACCTACATGATCAGGTCTTACAGTCAGGTCTTGGTACCCAGCTTTCTGAGATGCATGGCACCGTTTTGTCTACAAGACATCATTGCTTCTCAGATGGAAACGGTTCCAGATTCTGTTCAGTTCTGTTTCCTGGTGAGAAGAGGATATATTTACCCATCCGGGACAATCACTTTGTGATCTACCAGGGAAAACCACTTTGTAATTGCCGTACTTTCTTACTGCTGTTGATACAGATAGGCTGCCTGATGTACGGATCAGCAGTAATTGAACAGCGCAGGGGGTGGAGGTCTGCTTCTCCTCTGGAAATCAGATCACTTCATGTTACGCTATAATTTCTCAGTCCTTTCTGAATTCCCCTCAGATAAGATAGCTCAAATTTGAACGCTTGTTCTGAGAACAGGGTGAGGACAGACAAAATCGTTGTCTTTTCATCAACATACCAAAATCTGTGTCAAAGCAAAGAAATGTGGGCGCTGAAAAAGAAAGTTTTTTCACTCTATCTGCCTGAATAGAAACGAAAGCAGGAAAACAGCAAATTGCAGTTGTGAAAAATTTCACATTTTTCCAGCTATAATTGTCCTTTAGTAAAACGCACAAACTGGGAAGCGTGATGGATCCAGTTCTGCGGGTATTTCAGAGTGGAGCAGGCCGGGTGGCGGTGCTGTGTGCCTTTTGCCTTTTGCAAATAGGCTCAGTCAGGCTGAGGGACTCTCGTAGCTATTTCCACTCCGTGCGAGTCATTTTGCACGCTGTTTGTTGCATCCTACCTTTGGACTTTGGAGAGATGATAATTTATAAGCAGCTCCAAGCTCTTAGTGAAGCTTCTAGGAGTAAGGCTATTCAGTCTTCCACACAAGGCTCTGGATACAATGAAATTGGACCAGGTTCTGGACCTTTTAGATGTACAGATATAGAGGAAACAAAAATGGATAGAAGCTTTTAGAAGAGTAGAGGCCTAAACGTATACCATATTGGTCATGTATACCATACATATGCAGGTGGGGTCCTTTAACATCTTTATACATCCAAATAATTGCACTAGGCTTCCAATCCAATCAGAAATAGTGTGGCCAGCAGGAGTAGGGAGGTGATCGTGCCCCTGTACTCGGCCCTGGTGAGGCCGCACCTCAAATCCTGTGTTCAGTTTTGGGCCCCTCACTACAAGAAGGACATTGAGGTGCTGGAGCGTGTCCAGAGAAGGGCAATGAAGCTGGTGAAGGGTCTAGAGAACAAGTCTTATGAGGAGCGGCTGAGGGAACTGGGGCTGTTTAGCCTGGAGAAGAGGAGGCTGAGGGGAGACCTCATCGCGCTCTACAACTACCTGAAAGGAGGTTGTAGCGAGGTGGGGGTTGGTCTCTTCTCCCAAGTAACAAGCGATAGGACGAGAGGAAATGGCCTCAAGTTG
>NW_009213373.1:19962-25099 GCF_000690835.1 Fulmarus glacialis | reverse complement strand
GGAGTCACCATCCCTGGAAGTATTTAAAAGACGTGTAGATGAGGCGCTTAGGGACATGGTTTAGTGGGCATGGTGGTGTTGGGTTGACAATTGGACTCGATGATCTTAGAGGTCTTTTCAAACCTTAATGATTCTATGATTCTATGATTCTATGATTCTTGCCCTCTTATCCCTATGCTCATGTCCCCTCAACCATGCAGACTAAACAATCAAAGTACAGAATTGCTGTTTTTTAGTTTTAGGCCCCCTTCTTTCCCATATGCTTTGTGTTTTGGTTAGGCAACTGGCTAAGACTTTAGAGACTGCTTATTAGTATCCATGTGGATGTAATTTAACTGTCTTTTATTCCAGTCATGCTTTTATTTGAAATTTAAAAAGATAGTGGTACAATACTAAAAAGAAACAAAGAAAAAAAATTTAACACATGATTCCTTTCAGAATCATATTCTATGAAATCAGAATCATATATTCTATGAAATGGTGGACCACTGTGCAAAATAATAAATCAGGCTATTAAAGAATAAGCATTAAAAAGGAGAACCAATAAACAATAACAAGTATCAGGGTCCAGCAAATACTAATGTACTGGCTAGGCATCACAGACAAAGTTTAGGCTCCATTCTTGTATGTGCTTATGTTCTTGAATAATCGTATATGTATGGGGAGAGTCTATACCTGTGTCTAGAGGACATGACTCTGTGTGAACAACCCTGCCTTGTGGAATGAACTGATGCATCCATTTCACTGGCAGAGCTGGAGGTAAGTGTCACTAAAACATTGAAATAAATACAGTCAGATTAAAACGTTCTCGTAATAACCTTAAGGAGTAGGTAAGCATTATCACGTACGTACAGGAAGAGATGAGGCACAGCGTATATTTTCATGCATGTACTCTGTAGGTCAGGCAGCTAAATTAATTTTGACTGAGGTCTATTTCCTGTCTTTGTTAAGTGTATTGGATCCAGCAGTGTAATATATGTGCTTTTTATGCAGAATGAAGCAAGATCCCATATCCACATAGTTTGTTTCTGACGAAATCTCATCTTATATATTTGTAAACATTGCTATTTCCTTTCTGGAAGCTCCTAACATTGTGCAATATTTCATCAATTTCCAGCATAACCATTTCTGACATAATGCCTACTCAGGCATACAGCACACGCACAGGGAGCAGAGGCCAAGATCAGATGTGCTTTCACGGAAGGATGGGTTTGCCTTTACTTATAGGGCTTTTGGGCTATGGGGAGGCCAGCACGCTATGCGATGGTGGAAGGAGCAGAGCTGTGCCTGTCCGTGGGGGACAGGCACCTTCTTGGGGAGCCCTGCTGGGGGCTGCCTGTCCCCTGTGTGTGGCCGCTGGCATCCCTGGGGCCAGGACCAACCTGCCCTCACGGTGGGAGCCGGGAAGTTCAGCCCAACCTTCCCGGAGATGGGGTCTGTAATTTAACGAACAGGTGCTGAAAGAACCGAGCTGGATTTTCTGCTTTTGGATGCTTGTTCCCATCTGGGAGAGCAGTTGCTTCTTCTGGCCAGCACAAGCCGCTCTCTGGTCACCTGGTGACCCTGAGCAGGGAACCGATCTGCCCAAAAAATAACCACTGCTCAGCCCAGTCACTTTTTAGCACGAGGAGATGGCGCCTACGTCAGTGCCAGGAGCGTTAGGAAGGACTGGCCAAGGGTTAGGTGGTATCCCAACGGGCACACCCCTTGGAAACAGGTATGAGGGATGCAGAGCACCATGAGTCTGGGACTGCGGGGAGGCCCAGGTGAGAGGGACTTACAGCCGAGGCCAGGGCTGTTGTTTGACTGTTTCTGCTCTAGGGCATTGTATGTATGATGGGTGAAGTGAGACAGATTTAGGTTCAGTACTTTGCCTATTTAAATGGAAAAAAATCGCATCATTTAAGTTGCATTTTAAACAATTTTTGGTTGACATCTTCGTTCTCTCAACAGTTTTCCAGAGTTGAGTATAAAAAGATGAAAATATCAATTGGATTTTTGATCTCTTTTTATAACCTTTTTCTTTCCAGTGCAAAAAAAATTTAAAAAAGATAACAGAGAGAGGATCAGGAGTTTTCTTGTGCTTTTGAAGTAGCAAATGTCAAAGCTTTTGAAAAATAATAAAAAAAGAAGTCAATTGGGATTGTTTAAAAAACACAAACATCAAAACTCTATGTTTACAAAAATCACATTTTTTAATAGAAGAAACCCCTCTTTAATTGAAAAAATGCCTCCATCCCACTGACTGAATTATACAACGATTTGGTGACAGTTCCAGAAATGAAACCCAGAATATTTAGTACTTCATGTCAAGCAGGCCACATTGCCCCATTCTTCTTCCAAGCAGAGCCAATTGTTAGTGCAGGATGTCTCACTAGCGTGAAAGGCCTATTTTGAGAGACTTCTGAAAAGTTGAAGTTTGGGATGAGTCCAGGATAAGTGTTACCGACCCTTTTTAGACTGAATATTTATTAAGCAAGCCCAGAGGATTTTTAGCTTGACCCTGTCAAATTTAGCAACGAGGATTGTTGTTGGATGTTCTGTTCTTGCTGCATTAGTGTTTATGCCTTCAGTGTGTATAAATAAATTAAAAAATATCTATTTTGAACAAATGGGGGAATGTTAGCATGTAAGTAAAAAAGACAAAAAGTTCACAGGCCCTGAATTTTTAATTACAGTTAGACAAGCTTGAAAATATCATAGTTCATCTTGACAATCAAATATATTTACCCATTTCCTCCATAACATCTGAAGTTTTCTTTGTAAGAAGTTTTTTTTTTTAAATTACTTTTCTTTACCCTGGAGGACAAGATAATCCAATGTAGCTCTTGAAATATCATACAGGCATTTGTACAGGACATCAGTGAAGCAGGATTATTTTCTGGGTTTTTTTTTTTTTTAATTGAAATATTTCTCTTTAGCTTTAAACTTACAGGTCAGGTTCAGCCCACCTATCCTTTGGTCATTCTGCTCTGACATGTCATGCCAATTAAGGGTCCAAAGCATGGGGAATCAGGTATTCTGTGGATTAATTTATCCATTTTTTACACACCTTCTGTACATTGCAGTGTAAATACCAAAGACTGTTTGTCATCAAGCATGTGCAGTTCCCCTTGACTTCAACACGGGTGCGGTTCCTTATCAATGGCTGGGACGTTCCTCAGATGACTCCAAGACTTATCTTCAGAAAGATCCTATTCTGTGGTAAAGATGAAGGGCAAAAATGTTGGAGGAAGGGTGTCTTAAGCAAGCTGTTGTTCTTTCTCACAAGAAGAGGGTTGGCAGGTAACTTGGATATGAGATGGTTGAGATGCTAGCAAAAATCTGTCACTAAAAGTAGTTTTCAGCATCAGAGAGAGAAAATACGAAGGTAGGAATGGCAGTGCTGGTCAGACCAGGCACCCATCTAACCTAGGGTGCTCTCTCTAATGTTGGCGAGCCATGGATGTCTAGGTAAAAGAAGAAAAGGGGTTAGTGCTTAGTGAGTGGTATTTGCCTGGTATGCTGTCCTGCCAGCCAGCGATTCGGGGCTCAAACCGCCCCTGAGCTGGAAGTTGCATCTGTAAAACGCAGCAGTCCCCTGCGAACCTTTGTTTTGCGAATTTGTCTGGTGGTTTTTTGAAACCGCTGGTCTCCACAACATCCCGAGGCAAAGTACTCCAGGTCTTAATAACACGTCGTGTGAAGAGCCGCTGCTTTTTTTCAACCCCTTGTTTTCAACCTGCCAACCTCTCGCTTCACGCTATGCCCCCGGTTCCTGCCTGGAGAGGACAGTGCTCGCATTGTGCCCAGCTTGCTCCCCCCGCGACACACGTGTGTGATTTATGGACCTCTGTCATATCCCCACTTGGTCATTTCGTTTCCAGCCTATTCTGTTTAGTGGTTCCTGGTTGGGAAGCCGTTCCACACCTTTGATCATCCTTGTGACCTTTCCCTGAACCTTCCCCAGTTCAAATATATCCTTTCTGAGGACGGAGGAGCAAAACTGCAAAGGGTATTCAAGGTGCAGGCACATGAGAAATACATGCAGTGGCGTAATAATAACTTGTTTTGATCTTTTCTTTAAAAGCCCCACTCTTTGATTTTCCTTACCGATGGCTTCCTGATACCAAACCTGTATTTATGTGAAAATATCTACACAAAGGATTGTACTCTAGAGGGATAATCGGCTTAGAGGCCACCATTTTACACTAGACCAGCCTAACTAAACAGTGCTAATACAAAGAAAAGTTGTTGTTTGTTTTAAGAAAAACAGGATGATTTTTTAAAAAATCCAGAATGAAAATAAACATTTTTAGGGCAATTCACGCAAATTTTCTTTTCACACTTTTGTTTGAAGAGGTTTTGTGTGAAAGTTTTCTTTATGTTCCTTAGTTTATTTTTTTAAGAAATATTGTAGTCGTTTAGAGATGATTCAGGAAGTTTCAGGCCATGAATCTTACGTTCAAACCTTGCAAAAGACTTTGAACTAATGAAATAAAATGACTCTGGAAGATCATAACGGTTCTTTGCAGTGGGAGATTGTGCTGGGCGAATTCTTGGACTTATTTGAGTATGTCAATGAAGTGATCGGTGGATAAAGAAAAATGAGTTGGTGAAATTTATTTAGACTTTGAAAGACCTTTGACAGCAGCTATTAAAAAATTAAGTAGTCACTGGCTAAACGTCAAAGAGTTGTTATTACTGGAAAAGTGGGAAGGAATCAATTTCCACGAGTGATCAGTTTTCATTATTGCAAAATCCTAAGGCAGGGTCTGACAAGTTTCCATATTAGGGCCAATGTTTAGTGCACACAGTAATAATTTGGAAATGACGACGAGTCCAGAGGCAGTAAGTCGGCAGATGGCCCCCAAATAATTCAGGTCAGTCAAGGTGAAAGAAGTAGGTAGGAAGACAAAGACTGGGAAAAATTTGGTGAACCTTAAGAAATCTAGATAAATTAAATACTCGTAGCAAATGAAGTTCAGTATTGCTAAACGCAATTTATAAATGTGGTAATAGTTATAAAAACAATGGATAAATGCAGTGCAAATGTACAGAAGTGCTCTGTACACTGTAGACAGTTCTATTTTACAGGAATTCAAGAAAATGTGAAAAATGTCTACTCGGCATGCAACTACTAAGCTGAGTAACATAT
>NW_009213373.1:656-19952 GCF_000690835.1 Fulmarus glacialis | reverse complement strand
AAAGTCCTACCCACACAAGAAATAGAAACTATTCAGGTAGTCAAATCACTCCTTTTTAATTCAAGAAGTCCCTGAACGACACAGATTTGAAAGACAAAACATTCATAAAGCACATAATTTTGAAGATGCTGCTTCCCTTTGCAAAATTATAGCCTTGGTAGCTGCTAGAAAAGTGTTCTGACTGGCCAAAACCCCCACTTCGACTAAATTAGGTTAATTATCATTGTAAGTTGTTTGAAGATTATAAAGATAACTATCTTTTGGTGTACCGATACTACCAGTAAGTTTGAGAAAGTTCTCACATCACAGGCTTAGTTTACTTAAGACTCATGGAATTGTTTCTATTTTGTGACTGACCAATGTAGTAATACAATCCTGCTTCTTGTAGAGTTAGGGGATAAAGCACATTTAAAATTTGTTTTTCCTCAATATGCAACCTTGTGTATTTCTGCCTTCTACAAACATTTGAACTAGTCAAACCCGATATCATAAATATCCAGAAGAAGCAAATATAAAAGAGCAAAAAACAGCTGGGAAACATTTGTTTAGAAAGTTGATCAAATATTTGCAACTTTTTTTTTTCTTTTTCTTTTCCCCAGTATTCACTCTCCTATGCAGGCACAGAGGTAGCTTTACTTCTTTGTGTAGGCAATACTTTTCACCTAGAGACTTCCAACCCCTTTTACAAACAACGAGTGATAAATAAACTTCATTTCAGTATTACATTGCTGTCATCTGAACTGCACTTGCCCATGGTGTGAAGTAGGCAGGGCATACCAATTCAAAGCAACCTCCCTTAGTTTTGACAGTGTGCCAATATTGTATCAAAGGGGCAAAATAAATGGTAGAAATGGAATTTGACCAGCAGACTTGAATCAACACTTTCATTGCAATGAAGAACATCCTGGGTCTTCTCGTGACTGCAAATGGCAAGGGGCAGCATTTCAGACGGACCCTCGGAGTGATTTACTGGGTCAGGGAGGGGATGGGGAGAAGGTGCAGAGGGCTGCAGCATTTGGATCAGAAGGTGGTCAGAAGTCCTGCAGTATCGTACAGAGCCCTTCCAGCTGTTTTTAATGCGGGAGGAGGCGTGTAAGGCATCAGAGAGCAGTCACCGTGGATCGTGCACAGGGCACTCAGTGAACTGTTGTCTGTCTCTCTTTTCTTTCTTTCTTTTTCTTTCTTCTACTCAGGTAGATTTGCCGCAGCTTGAATCAAATGGATTCCATTTGTCAGTTTTCAGGGTTGATGCAGTATCTTGCCTTACATCTTGATTGACTTTTCACTCCGTGCTTTTGCTCTGCAGCTGCTCACAATTCTTTACTGTAAGTTGTCACAGATGTAGACTTTGACTCACATGCTTGCAAAGTGAATCAGTGGCAACATCTGTTCCCCCAGAGGGATGGGTGCACCAGCCTCAAACCACCCACAGCGGCAGTGCCTATGGAAGTTGGTATTTCCTGGCTTGCATTCTGGCAAGCATGTTCGTTAAGGGGGAGAAAAAAAATCAATCCATGCTTCTGTGCTTTTGTGCATAGGTGTCAAGATCTCCCCTATATTCAGAAAGACAGGCTCAGAGAGAAGGAGTCACGTGGCATTACTACTAACATGCATCTGAAAGTTCCAGTTCAATCCAAGGTTCCCTATATAGTTACCACAGTCAGAGATGGCATTTTTTGTGTGTGGCAGATGTTTCAACACCCTGTTGGAGTTATTTGTTACTAAAACAAAAATAATTTTGTAGGATGCATTTTCCCCTCTGTTGCTTTAGTGGACTTGCACGCACGTACCTGAAGCTGACCTGTATGGATAGTCCATGCAGAACTGAACGTGGATCCTGGTGGGGTTCTACCAATCTGCAGTGGCATCTGCAGTCTGGCAAATGAAACATAGTGGGATTTTGGGCAATTCAGAAGAGGAGAGCATGTGTGAGGCTGATTAGGCATCAGTTTCAGTCCTAAATCATGACCCAAGTCTATGGTTCTTCTGCGATTAGTTGTGTGTTTTCCTTTAAAGACTGCCTCTGAAGAAGAACATATGATTGAAAAATCTCCCACTTCAGGGGTAAAACGGAGGGAAGCCAGGGATGAACGGCCACAGAGTCAGGAGCAAAGGAACTGATTTATAAGGAAGGATTAAAAATGAAGGGAGATTTACCAGGGTGGCTTAAGTTTCCCCTACCTGCTATTAGTGACACAAGGAACATTACGAATTGTGGGTGAAGTGATTGTGAAAGAGTCGTGGCAAGGTGTGGTTTCACATCCTCTTTGTGGTCGCACTCAGCCCTGCAGCATCCTACGTGGGGGTCCGGGTGGTCAGCAGAAATGTCCTCTTGATTCTGAGCAATCATGGGCCATGGATGCAGGCTGGCCAGGGGGAGACTGTGTGGGCATCTTGGCCCACATGTATTTTGAGGATTTAAACATCTTATTTCTATAGTTTTAGGACAGGGGTGCATAATGGCAGGACCATTATTCTCCAAGACAAAATCTTGGGTGGAAATATCTTTGTCCCTGGTGTGAGCAAATAGAGTATTTGAGCAGGCAGCCTGAGATCTCCGTGGTTTGCTGGCAGCAGCTGTGCTGGGGGAATCACAGGGGAGTTACCTCCTTACCAGACCCTTAGGACACCGGTTTACAAACAAGAGGTCACGGTACTTAAGACGTGGCTTGATGGGAACTTGACTGCAGGAGTAGGGCTTGCAATCAGAAGTGGGGTCATGAGCCTGGAAGTGCACTGGGAAGTGAGGTCATGAGTGGAAAAAATTGAGAAAATGCTCTAAGAGCTGTGTTTAGTGCACAGTCGCCCTTGGCCTCTCTTACATGCTCCCGTTGCTGCATCCTTAACGCTTCTACAGAGGATTAAAAACCCCTTCCTGATCCATGAGAATATCCACTTGAATCCCATTTCTTTGGTACAGTTCAAAACACTTGCCAGCAGGCTAACAACAATCTCCTTTGTCAATGTGAGGAAAAACCTGGGAACTTTGTGATCAAGGACTATTTCTCATTTTCATGAAAGCAACAGGAAAGGGTTGAGCCACAGGGGAGACATTTAGAGTCAAAGAATAGAACTTGCCTCAGCAAAGCTATAATGCATATACACACACCAACCAATAGAGCTTAGAAATCACAAAGTCTTGTAGCACCAGACCAGCTTCTCTGTGAGAATGATCATGCATAAAAAATGAGACTTAATAGCTATTTGTAATTAAAAAAGGCTATTTGTTTATATGTGCCGTTCTCATGAATCCAGAAGGCGGCTAGTTTTTCTCAGTCTAAATAAAGAGAAAATCAAATAATCTCTCATATTTTCCTAGGAGAAACTACGCTAGAGAAACTAATGTAAAGCATGTAAAAAAGGTGGTTTAATTAATATGAAAGCATTAGAAAGGGAGATGGTGCATTGTTCTATGCAAGCAATATAATAATTTTATATGATAGTCAGTCATTCTACCGCACAATATTTATGGCCATATAGTTTATGTTTTACTAGGAACATTTTCCTGAATGTGCAGTAAGATCCTTATCTGTACATATTAACAATGTCCCCTTATAAGGAGGCCTTAGAGAGGGTTTCGTGATCTTCAGGAGAGGCAAGTGAGATGCCGGATTTCCTTAGAACTGCATTTGATCTATTAACAAAGTTCCTCTCCGTATCTCTGAAAGTTTAAATGCCACCTCTTAAGCAAGAAACAATAGGAGTATCTCAGAGTTTGCCAGTTTGGAATAATTATTTTAATTGAAAGTATTGGGTTGTGTTCCCATTCCTACATCGAAATGTCTTGCAGGCACAGAGAAGAGGAATTATTTGTGGAATGCAGCATCAGCCAAGTCTCAACACACACGCGGGGAGGAATTGGCATAGGCTCACCTGGTTTTGCGTGCAGGGGAGTGTTGAAGTGTAGGAGTTTGGACTAGTTTTTCTTTTTAATTCTTTTCATTAATATTAAAGAACAGCAGATCCAAATTGCCCATTACTTGCTTGTTTTTCACATTTCTCTAAGTCAGAATAACTGTGGCTGTCAATGGGACTTACCTTGTTGCAGACAGCATTGGACAATTTCCTCTTCTCTTCTCTTCTCTTCTCTTCTCTTCTCTTCCTTCTCTTCTCTTCTCTTCTCTTCTCTTCTCTTCTCTTCTCTTCTCCTCTCCCCTGTTTTCCCTTTCCCTTTTTCATCTGTCTTACAATAATAATACTGTCTTCTACTTAGACGTGCTTGGCACACCTTTCCCTGTTGCAGCAATTTGTTTTTGTAGCCTGGAGTTCTTACAGCAGCTGAGCAAGTGAGATCTAGCAATTGCAATTGATTGAATGTATCATTAAGGCTACGTGAAGAATTGATTTTTTCTTCTCTGGTGACTGGGTTAAAAAAAATCAAGAATTTGGTTTGGGTTAAAATGAATCTAGACTTTTTTTCCATTTTTTTCTCTCCAAGGAAGAATGAAAAGTCCCAAAATTACATTTTATGTTGAATGAAACATTCTGTTCAACCCAAAATGAAACATTTCGTTTTCCAAGCATTTGCAAGAAAAGCAAAGGAAATGAAGGGATAGATTCACAAAACTGGAAAATGAAAAGGAGGAGTCGGACACTTTTAACCTATTGCCAGAGAACTCTTCTGTTTTGTCACTTTTCAACTTTGTATAAATATTTATTGGAACACAGAAACGAGCCCAGAGGAGTGTTCCAACTTGCAGGCTACCTACGCCTTCTCCTGTATCTATTTCCCTTGAAGGTTTTAAAAAATATTTAACGAAAAGTAGACCAGAAGGCAGCACCTTCACTCCAATCCCTGTTCTGGTAAAGATGAAGGGTGAGTTTACGCACGCCTTCTTTGCACGGCATAGTCTTTAACCACTTCTGACATGTACAGCTCAGTTTTCCTGTGCTACCAAGCCCCTGAAGCAGAAAGCAGGGAATTTTAAGTCAGATCTCTGTAGTAAACACTCAAACTGTCAGGTTTTAGTGGTGCTCGCTCCGTCACTTCTGTTGAAGCTCTTCTGCCCTGTACGGGATTTTTAGAAAGAAAACTAGAGCAAATGAGTGGGACTCCCTACTCCGATGGGAAGGATGCTTAACTGAAAGGTGGGAAACTTGCAGTTTAGTCATTTCTTAAGTTCTTTAATTACTAATGAAACTAGTTAACAGGGCAGATTGAGACAGATACCCTGCCCTACATATGAAAAGGGTTGATATTACAGGTGAACTTCTGGGAGGTGAGGGCTATTAGTTACATCTCCTTTGGCAGAGGAAGGAAACTGGGGTTTTCTCACATCCTCGTGAGTTCTCAGGCTGCTATAATACTAGTTAAAAGAATACCACAACTAATGCTTTCCTGAGTCTGGCTTTTTTAACTTTTCTTCAACCCAAAATGATTCGGTGAACTTGACCAGTCTGCCCTTTGCTACATGTATTACATGGCAGATATTCCACCAAATAAAAAATGTCCTTGAACATGTGTGAATTTACAGTATGAGTCCAGAGTAAACAGTGGGCTGAATGAAGCCTTTAAGGTGAAATTCACCTTTCCTTTCAGAAAGCTCTAGAAATCAAGACTATACATGGCATTTCTCTCAACACAAACAGCGCTATAGCAGCGTGGTCTACAGGCAGCAAAGGACTTTGTAGGTTTCATAGGGTAGATACCATATCCTCTAGGCACAGTTTTGTACTTGGTCTAAGACCTTGACTGAATAAGCTATGTTGAAGCTGCTTTTGGCATTTGTGTGTCTATGGAGAGAGTACTAAAGAAGAATAAGAGGAAAGAGCCACTTCAAACTACTTTACCGATGAGGATGAGCTGAGAGAGGCCTGGTTTAGGATTGAATGGATTTTCCAGAATTATACCTCTCTGTGGCTGCATCTTCATGAACATGGAAACTTCCCATGTTCTCCTGATGCAGGCAAGGAAAAAGGCTGAGACCTAGCCAATTGCTCTGCATGGGAGTATGTTACTCATCCTTTAAACTGTGGAGGCTTGCAAGGTATTTCCAATTCAGTTTTAAGAGTTCATTCTTGAGAACAACTCTTAGTGAGTTTTTATGGAAAATGGTACTCCTATGTGTGTTTTTATGTATGTAGATGGAGAACTTCTGTTGCAAACCTCAACTTATGCTCAGAAAATCTAATGTAAGTTGAGCAAGCTGCATTAATAACAGTCAAGTACTAGCTTTCATAGCTTACGGGTAAGCAAAGGGAGAGAGCGAGAAATGAGATTTTTTCATTCAATTTTTTTGCTAGAGCTAGAAGATGAAAAGTAATTTTAGAAAAGTGAAGACGTTTCATTTTGTCCATAAAAATTCAGAAAATTTACACAAAAGTGAAAAGGGAGAAGCAAGCCCTGACCCAAGTGTTCCATACAAGATCTCCACTGAATTTTCAGTTTGGTAGCTGAACTGAGGACACTGGAATAGACTCTTCCTATAGTGGTGACCCTAAGTGAAAATTTTTTCCTGTTTTGCAAGGACTCAACATCAGGACTTTCTTGTGGCATTAAAATACAAAATTTCAGTATATTTCAGAACAGGTAAAGAAGAAAATGCTCTTCTCCACACATTACCACTGTGGCTGAGTAAGTAGATACACATAATTTAGTTTATGTTTGATAGAACTGCATACGTTTAAAAAAATATTAATATTCATGCTAAAAGCCACATATCCATAGGTGATTATACTATAGAACCAAAAATAATTTAAGATTGATCAAAACCTTTCATTTGACTCAAAGTCAAATATTCAGTTTCCTTTGTGGGATTTTACACTCTTTAAAAACTCTTAAAAGTAATTGGACAATTTTAAAGTAAAAAATACCATTTTGAAACAAGAAAGGGAAAGAATACTGGAAATATCAAATGAAATACTTTGCCCTGTCATTCATCTTTCTGAGATCTCACTGACAAAATTATTAATTAAATTTAACCTATCCTTCCCCTGCCCCCTTGCAGAAAGTGTTTTTCAGCAAGTAAAATACTCACTGAGAATAAATAACCTAATCTACCCTAGAGTCCTTTCTCTAGTTCACACATGTTTTATTTGCTATTATTTGCATGCTCAAATAACTGCCCTGATACTCACTTACCCATTGAGTTGTGCACAGAAATGTGCAAGACATACTCTTCAAAATTTTAAAGAGAAAAATCTAAGATAAAAATACATGACTGCTGCAGAATCTGAACAGCTGTCCTAATAAATTTCCAGAAGTGCAGTGAGCAATGTTAATTTAACTGCTGATAATGCCATGCTAGCCTGCCTTCAGTGACCTGCCTCTGATGGGTCTTTCTTTTCTGCCTCCTCATGGACAACCACGCTGGTTCTGCTGGTTCTGCTGAACTTCAAGTTTAGGTCTGCGTGCTTGCAGAGGAAATTGGATTATTTTTTGCACATTTGTTTTGTTTTCTTCTGTCAAAAACATTTTTACCTGAGAAAGAAGGAGTTAATAAAAGTAGGCTTTCTGCTCTTGAAATGTCAGCCACAGCTTCTCATCACCCCATGAAAAGCCCTCTTGTTTCCTTGCTCAGCTCCTCCTGAACTTCAAACAGTCCTATAATCCCTTTGACCTTAGGAGGTCAAAGATATATAAAAAGTATCATTCTTTGTGTAAAAGCACATTAATCATTCTTACCTAGACGTTTATTCTCTTTTGAGGGCCCAGCGATATTTTAATTCAAGAACCACCTTCTAGTATTAACATATATAATTCCAACTCTTTTCTTAAGCAGCTAAAAGAGGATAAATCCTTTCTGTACCTGCTTTTGCTGACTCCCTGAGTACAGGCATCTGATTTATTTTCATAATTCATTTAATTGCATAATTTAAAATATTAATAGTCACTCAAAATATACATACGTATGTCCAATTGTACTATAAATATTGTCTAATTAAAATACTTTAATGAATGGAGGTAGACTTTTAAGCATGCTGCGCTCCATTTCTATGAATTTGGCAGGACTTGAAAGTCCTAGGACTAAATTCTGATGTCAATGCAAATCTGGAGTTTAATTTAGGTCAATGAAAAAAACCTCTGGACTTCCACCTGGAGACAGAATTCATCTCCCTTGAAGAGCTGCACCCTGCAGTGGAAGGGGAAAGGGAATAGGCAAAATGAAAACCCCGCTAGAAATGAAGCAACTTACAGCCAAACTTAATTAACTGTGTGGAGCCTGTCAAAGGTCAGGGCGAGAATCACCGCAGGACATGCAAGTGCAAGACTGAAACAACACTGGCAGCAGGAGAGCGAAGGCAAAGGCAGAAATGAGCCTTTCAGGCAGGCGCGGCTTCATGCAGGAGAGCCAAGCCAGCCCGCCGGTGAGGTTAGCGTGCCTGCGAGGGAAGAGCTCCTGTCTCCTTAGGTCCTGCCTGTGACAAGCAACTCAACGTGTATTGATGCCGATGGGCAGTAACCACGCTTCTCATGAAGCACGTGTGCTCAGGGCGCTGCTGCATCAGGCCCTAAATTCAGAGCAGATGGTGGAGCGAGCTGCACCAAGGAAGTCAGTGAGAACCGGGCAGGCGCTGAAGTTGTTTTGAGCCTGACTCGTGCTTTCTCAGCTACCCAAACTCGATGCTTTTGGAGGAGTAGCTTTTTTTGAACTGAAATACCTGTTCACTGGTACTCTGGTTTTCTTTTTTTTCTTGTTTTTAAATAGCGTTATTTGCCAGTGGGTTGGCAGGACAGTTTTTAACTCTAAGTTCATGAACAACGTCGAGACTAGTATGTCTGATTGCATATTTGAAGGATGTCTGTGATGAGATGCTTGGAAAGGGAGTGCACAGAAGCCTTTCTGAATGGCGTGTTTCGAAGGAAAACCACAGGCTGCAGAACTGCATCAAAGTGTCACAGCTGGGGAAAAAAGCCCAAGGTGATTTATTCTACCTTTTGTATTGATTTTATTTTTTCTGTATAAACGACCTTGCACTAAAAGAGTGTAAGTAGTGACCCGTTGCTGTGTTGATGTGCCAGGGAGGTTATACTGATGTGTCCAGACCTGTCCACCTTTTTCTGTCCCTGCTCTTTTAGGACTGGAAACCAGTTCTGGGGGCAACAGCACTGCCCTGAAATTTGGGTATCTGACACGGCTGTTCTCAGCTTCCTTCAGCCTTCCTGGCATTATTCCAAACCCAGCATAAAGCACTCACTGATCTCCTCATACCTTTGGAGCAGGACAGTAAGATGATGAGAGAAGGACCACTCAAAATATATGAAAAATCCAGGGGAAAATGTCCATTCTTAATGTGTTCTCTTTCCCCAGCGGGGGAGGCAAAATGCCTCTCACTGATTGTTTTCTCCTGCTGGCTATGGAAAGGCTGTATCTGACAGTTGTACGGTTCCTCGGAATTTTTATTTTCCCTTCTCTCTTCCCCTTGCCAGGAAGCAATGGCAAGGATGAAGGATGCCAGGAAGCAAGGGGAGCTGCAGCGGCTCTGACTTTTCACCAGTAAATTCTGTATGCTGAAAATGAACCAAAATCATGGATTGATGCCCGGAGGGCTAGGGTGCACTGCAGACGAATTGTTATCTCGGCTGATAGCATGAACTGACAAGCCATTGGGCTGTTCGTGCCTGGGGAGAGCTCATTGTAAGCCAGAAGGCTGGACGGAGAATAGGAGGAAATATTCTTGTACCTGTGAGAGAGTTACATGACTCTGAAATTCTCCTGCTCCTTAACATAGGATCCTGCTGTCAAATTTATCTCAGACCATCAGCTCATACACTTGTCTTCTCAGTCCTTTGGCACTGCCACCCTTGCAGCACGGCAGCTTTCTTGAGCTGTTAGTGATCTCTGCCCTAAGCTCAGACCCACGGCTCCCTTTCCTCCTGAGCTTCTCTGCTAGCCCTTTCTTCCCCATAGTGTGGTGAGGCCCAGCCTCCTTCCTGCAGCAACAGCCTCTTCTCTTTTCCCAGTATCACAACTCAAAATTCCCACCACCGCCACCCACCGGGATAAATACCACAAAGGGCTCTTTCCCGGGAAAGGGCTGTTTCCCTGGGTCCTCGCAAGGGTGCAGCGCTGCGCCCCTGGGCTGTCTCTATGGGTATTTTTATCTTCTTTCTTCTGAAGCTTCAGCTACTTTTGTCCTGAAAGAGTTCAGATATCTCTCTGCCCCTCAGGGCTGTGATCCATTTTAACCTCCTACCTTTTGCACTGGCTTTTATCTACACCCCTGTTACACATTATTTTGGCCACTGGGCCAACTGACTATACAGCAGGGGCTTTTCCCAGTCCTTTTCTCATGTATGAGGACTCAAACTCACACCATGGGAGCTGTGTATTTACTATTCTTGGTCAACAGCTATTCCTTTGTCCAAGCCATCAGTGGCTTGGTGTCCTAATCCTGCAAAAGGTACCATTTGAGCTGGCCCAGCCATTTTGAATCCCCACCTGACTCAGACACCTGATATTGGGCATGAATTTCTCTAACTTACCTCCCAGCATTTGAAAGAGGTGGTCAATAGTTCAAGCCTGATTTGTGATCCCAGCCCAGCTTGGAAAACCATTGAAATCAAACCCTCCCTTAAGGTAGAGAGGACAGAACTCTCCTCCAGAGACTTGTTGAGAAAAGTATGTAGTTGCCTGCAAGTTTATTGGAGGGGAAAAAAAGCATAAAAATTAACCTGGGAACTGTCGGGCCAGGTGCTTTACCCGGTGTTATGGGTTTCAGGGTATTGGCAAGCTCCGATGTTGTTAATGGACGTCCCAGGTTTCCTGCTGGGACACAGAGAATCAGGGCATTTATATTTTAGTGAAGAGCATTTCCAGATACATGTGTGATGGAAAGAATTGAAATTGCAAAGGCTTGCGTGAAAGTTAAAGAATCTCTTGTTTATATCTTTGGGAACACTGCACAGTTTATTCTGGGCACTTTGATGTGCAGGAAGGGTCCTGTCTAAGCCCCCTTGCTTCGGTGGAAGCTCTGACACACTGCCTGCCTTCTCCTTGCTCAAATCCTTCCCAAATCCAAGAAGCATGAACACAGCCTGAGACGTGTGCCACATACCGAGCTCCTACCTGTTTCTGGTGAATACGAGGAGGAGTTCAAGGGAAGGATTTGAGGCACGCTCCTCATTCAACCCCTTTGCTTTCTTTTCACTCCCCTTTTATAGCTGGAGCAAAGCTAACAAGCCTGCCTATAAGAAAGGCTTTTCATGTGTTACAAAGAAGCTGGCTGGGGGAAGTTGACAGTTCATTGGTATCCAGGAAGAGGTCGATTTCCTTCTTTATAAACATCTCAGAATAAGGCTATAGAAGTAATAAAATATTAAACCTCCACCTATTTAGTTTCTTGTGCAGTCTGTCAGGAGAGAAGTGAGGGAGAAAGTCAAAGAATCACCAGTATGCCAGTGCATACAGATTGGATTGTTTCCCCAGAAAGGAAAGAAAAAAGTCAGTCTGTGAATACCTTGTACGGATAAGGAGGAAAACCACACAACTTCTTGCTGCTAGATTCACGAACATCCACCCAGCCCTACTTCCTTTACCGGAGAGGCCAACAACTTTCTGGATCACACTGCTTCACAGATAGTAGAAGATGATTAAAGGAAGAATCTAGTAGAGGCTCTAGAACTTACTAAAAGTTGCCTGCGACTTTGAGAAGGTGTATCTTTGTGCAGCCTGGCGAAGAATCTGTGCATAGTATCTGCCTTGTTCTTATTGGGTTTCCTAATATTTGTCAGAATCATTTTACACCTATTTTTGAGTACCCTGTATATGGGAAACTTACTCTGAATAGTCAGGATTTTACCAAGAGCAGCTAAAGCTAATTTTGCTTGAGTAGCTTCGAGCTGATTCTGAGTTTGGTGGTATGGAAGAGGACAACACTTTTTCACCAGTCCCATCCCCAGTTTACAGTGTTGTCTAATTTAAGCTGTTCGGGTGTGTTGTAGCACCCAGACTTCCAAAGAGCTTGGGCATGCAGACAGGAAGCACCCCACCTTCTCCACCTGATGCCACTGGAAAGAGCCAGCAGATCCAGCCAGCGTGTGAACAGGGGAACTGCATTCGCAAGTGGGGTTGGGCTTCTCTTGCTCAAGAAGGAGTAGTTCAAGTGGAGAAGAGGCACCTTCAGTTCAGGAGAGGGAGACGAAAGGAAGTGCAATGCCCTTGTAGCCGCTTGGTGTCCAGCCACTCTGTGATATTGCCAAATATTCAGCTGTGTGACAGGGACCATATGCTGTGCAAGATGGGACCAATAACCCCATAAGAATCCTCTCTTGGTCAACACACTTGTTGTTGGACTATGAAGATCAGGATGGAAGTGGGAAGGAGAGGTAAGGTAACACAGGAGAGTATGACAAAAGATATGAGACTGGAAGGGTGACATGGGACTTGGACGTTTGAATGGTTAGCACTGCCTTGGGCTGATGCTGTGCATTGCCAGAGTGGGAAATGCTTTTTGTAACAAAACATAGAAAAAGACTTATTTTACTTGGAGTGTGCAAGGTAGGTCCAGGTTATCTACTGATAGTTCAGGGCCTCTACTGGATTCAAATGCTTAAGTACAGGAATGTAAAAAGAAATACAAACAATTTCAGCCCAAAAAATCTTCCCAAAAGGGGGAGAATTTTTGATGTGGAAGAGATGGGGTGGCTTAGCAATGAATGTAGGCTGGATATTAGTAGTCACCACAGATGACTCAGGAGCTACTCTGCCATGTTCCTCTGCCCTGGGAGGTAAAATGCACACAGTAGGATATGGGTAATCAGGCCCCCTGACAAGGGTCAAACTGGAATCAGGTTTGGAGATAGGATGAAGGTACTGCAGTCAATTAGAATCTGGGAAATAGGCTGCACTTAGACAGAAGGTCTGGCCAAGAAGGTCCTCAGAGGATTAACCACAAGATTAGGGACTATAAACTGCAGAGCAGATTCTGGGATAGCAGGTGAGATAAGGTTTAAGCAATGTAAGACAAGCAGGTCAGGATTAGGAGGAAGAAAATGAGCAAAGGTCAAATCAGAAGTCTGTGAAGAAGGGTCAAGAGCTAAGTCGTGAATTACAAGTGAGGTTCAAAGGCCAAAGCAAAGACTGAGCAGACAAGGAGCACTGTATCCTGAAAACATACATATCCCCCATGGCAGAGTCTACCTGTACTGGATTAACTAGGACCAGAAACTCTGATTTTGTGCCGGATCTCAAATTCTTATAGGGACCAAACTTGGAGGCTGCACTTGCCTTTCTTCAAAGAAAGGAGATTGATTTATCACCGAGAGAATCCTCTGAGATTCTTCTTTTTGTAGACTCTAAGAAGATAACTAGCTTTAAAAAGAAAAAGACCTGAGGCACATGATGGTAGTTCTTTCTCCTTGCTTGAGGCAAATATTCAAAATAATTTCCAGTGTCCAAACCCTTCTAATCTAGACCTTCCAAGTCACCCAAGGGCTGTGGTCTGACTGCAGGAATTGCTGCATGACTTCTGTGGTCTGCATGCCGTAGGCTGTGATCACAACAACTTGTCACCAAGTGTCAGGATGCTTTGGAGAATGTCACACCTTGTGGAACCCACAAGGGCTCCTTACCCATGGCCGTTGCTCATTCTAGTTAGTCTTCTCTTTCATCTGGGTGAAAAGCTGGCAAGCAGAGAAAAGTGGGTAAAGTCATTGCCATTTTTCTTGGCCTCAACAGGCTACAGACCCATATTATCGACTGCAATAAAACGATGCTGGAAAGGAATTGAATATTTTGGTGCAGAGTACTTAAATGAGCTTCAAAATCTTGCGCGTTCCAGCTGAAAGATCAACATCATTTTGGTTTGAAAATGCTGACGCTGCTCTGGAGGGCTGCTGCCGTTGTGACTTCATTAGCGTGGCACAGATTCTTGTCTCCCTCACCCTGGTTTTACGCTGAAGTAGCTCTGTTAGCTCACTGGAGGTACATCTGACTTAACTCAATATAGCTGAGAGGAGAATCAGGCCACAAATGTCCTAGGCCTAACTCTTTCAGACAGGAAGGAACTTCTGGTTTGGATCCCTTTGGGTTAAGAGAAAAAAAAAAAAGAAAAAAATGCTTTTAAACCCTCAAAAACAAACATAACCTTTCTTTCCCCTCAGCAGCAGGTTTTGCTTATGAAGTGATAGTATATGATTCTATTTAGCGTGCTGGAGCTGCCCCACAATGATACAGTACGTTTTCTATTTTCCTTCTGGGAAAAAGCCGGCTCCCCAGCCATGATGTGTGGACACGGTTCGGTTAGCTGTTGAACCAGGGAACAGTGGGTTTGCAGAGCTACCTCTGCCATCTTCCATCCTCTGATGGCATAGACAAAGTTCATCAAGGCAGACGTGACCTAAAAGGATGTTTATGCAGTAAAACAATGAAGTATTTGTTTCAGGCAGCTCTGATTACACTGAAATGATATCACTAGAAAAGCATCTTTTCCGATGGTAATTGCAGCCTACTGCTAGATGTAGATCTTGACAGAATTTTATTAGTCTTACTGCCTACATGACCCAATGTGGGTGTAGTGCAAAACAATCAAGCTAAAGCAGAGACGATGGGAATGGCAGAGCATTGACATGGCGTGGGTAAGGTCCCACCGCAGAGCAATGGCGGAGCCGGGAGTTTGTTCTGGGTTTCCTAAGTCACAGCACCTGAGGTCTCCTTTGTACATGAAACTGTGATTACAGTGTAGAGGTCCGACGGTTTGCCAGAGGAAGACAGAATATATCAATTCTTCTCCAGTGAGAACTCTCTGCTTGTGTGTGCAGCTGAAGATGTTGATGCAGATTTCAGTGCGACACAGAGGCTGACACAAAGGCTATTAAGCTCAAGGATTTTTAATTCCTTACACAGGTTGGAGGAAGACCTTTTGAACTGCTACTTGTCTTGCCAAGACAAGTGAGATGAGTGGATTGTTAGTATAAACAGTGGATTATTAGTATTAACTGATTACGATCAACTAATGGTAGATCTACTAATTGTAGTTCCCAACCAATTATTCTTGAGGAAAACTGCTGTATCTGCAACTTTTCGTCCCCATTGATCCAGGAGAATTTGAGGCTACTGATCTTCATGAGACAGTACAAGGCTCAAGTCACTCCCAGACTTCTGATGAATGGGAGTTGTTCCCTGGATGTTGGTTTTATTCAGTAGTTTGGTTTAAATGTATCTATGACAATGTCTATACACGCTCAGAGGCTTTGGTAGTAGAGGCATCTACAAACCAGTCAGTATACTACTTGGCAACCTGTGCTATAGCTCGTGCAAGCCAGCACTTTACTACACAACACAATAGGCTGGATTCATCAAAGTGATAGCAGGGTCAAAAGGGTAGAGTTGCCAAGACATAACTCACTGTAATTTAGAGGTAATTTTAGTTTTATTTCCTTTTTGATTAATGTTTAAACTTTGATTAAGAGTTTCCAGGGGAGAACAATGGAGCTGTGGGATAGATGTTTAAGTCCAAACTGATAATGCAAAACAATTTAAAAAAAAGGTTCCCCTAAACGTCTTAGCAGAACTTTTTCCAAGAGAAGTCCTTCATGTCAAAACTAAACAGGCTGTTCCTCTTCCATCTCTGTTGTACTGTGAATAAGGACTGTCTGTAAATAAAACTAACGTGTTGCCCATCTGTTATGCACAGCTAAAGGAAATCTAAAGACGATATTACTAGAACTCCCAAAGCTGCCATCTAACCCTGTAAATAATTTATTTTCACAGCTCAGATCAAAGAGCTCATGGATATTGGACTCAGTCCATCGGTGGCATGTCCTTTGGAAGAAAATGCTACAGTCATGTGGTTGTTTTGCCACTGCCCTCTGAAAAAGTCCTCAGGCTCAGACATTCCCTTTGCTCCATTTCCCGCTCCTGTCCCCTGGCTTGTGTTTCACATCACTCATGCTATGGCCGTTCACACCATCCTGTCTAGATGAACAGGGGTTTTACTTTTCCTGGATGGTGCTGAAATCCCCTGTTGCCCCGAGGAGGGTGTTGGGTCACAGTGTGAGCGGTGGACTGTCAGAAACACCTCGAACTTGAAGAAGGAATTTTTCACCCCAAAGTGAGGCTGTGTTTCTTGCCTTCAGTCTTACAGAACTGACTGCTGATCTGTATGTAACGCTGCTGAGACAGCTTGCCAGTAACCTCATCTTAGGTCTACCAGCTTTGGGAGGCTTTATGAAAATACTGGTGCCATTCATGTTTCTAGATAAAATGAGGAGGGCTTAGGCTTTCTCTTTGGACCATGCCCAGGTGATCAGCTCTTGTGTAGTGGATTATGTGTGATGGCACGATGTTATCACACATGGGATACTTGCACCTGCTGCAATGTTTTTAAAACTGGCCAGAGCATACAGGGTTATGTGTTATGTTGGGTTATGTGTCAGGTGCGTCATGGAAAAGAGGCTGCATGGAGGGGCAGACAAGTGTCAGCTCAGACATACTCATGATGGTCCAAGGTCAGTGCAGCATGAGCAACCAAGAAATTGGTTTTCCAGTGGTAACTGGGAGTTCTGTGGCTGCTCTATATAGATGGACAACTTAGGGTTCACAACCAGATGCAGATTAATGCAGAGGAGCCACAGAGTCTTCTCTTTCTGGTTAAATGGTCACTACTGATTTTCTTCATGAAATGAGGAATATTGCTTCATTTATATGGCAACCATGTATAACGGCTGTCATACTGCTCCCAGGGAGTACTTTTTGGAAACTGGTCCTTTAAATTTGGCAGAGCAAAACGTCTGTGGTTCTAACACAGGCATTTTGTGACTTGATCTTCCTCTCAGCTGGTAAGCTTTCTTAAGTCCTTTTTTTCCCCCCCTTCTTTTTCTTTAAAACATTGCCGAGAAAACTTTATGATTTTAATACACTGCCTGTGATAACTGTGATAAAATAATCTCTGTAGCAGTCTTGAGTCCTCTGAGAAGCAGATTGCACACCCACTACAGACAGCTTGCAGAGCTCTGACAATAGGAACGTGTGGCCGTGGCCTGAGATGTGTGGTAAAACAAGCCATGTTTTGTGTAGCCTGTTGAAGCAGGAGAGATTGAGAACGGCCACACTCAGATGTATTTTGGCAGCTACTTAAATTTCCCTGTTCTTAGCCACTTTTAATCCTCTGGGGATTGAGAACTTTATTTGGTGGACTGGGAAAATCTGTTCTGAATTGCCATACAATGTATGTATGTCTAAGCAGTGAGATGAACAGTAGGGCTGTTTGCAGTACAGATCAGCATACATTATGTTAGGTCTGAAAATGTCAGGAATGAGACTACTTGTTTTTGAAAAAGCTCTGCTATACCCTCACCTACATCCTAATTATTTGCACATATACAGGAACAGAGCAATTTCTTAACATTATATGCTTAGGGCAGTAGCTAAGTATATAAAGATCTCATCACTTTAAAATTCTTATTGCTTTAATTTACCTGCTTTAGTTTATTTACTGTGTTAAATCTGTATCTTTTAAAAGGACAAAAGGTGATATGAGTAATTATAGAGCAGCAACATCTGCATTGAGTGATTCTTCTTGCTTAAAAAGAACATTGAAAGTGAAATAAAAAATTAAGACTATCATGATATACTTGAATGTAACTGGCACAGCTTTTGCAGTCTATTAATAAACTTAAATTGGGTCATAATAAAATAACAGATAAAGGAAAGTCAGTTGATACGTTTAATTTAATTGTTCATCTTGGTAAAAAGCCTCCACAAGATGTTTAGACAGTCATGGTGTGAGAAACAATGTGTTTTGACAAAACAGGAATGTCAACACCCCTACCCACCCTGCCAAAACCCAAGAATATTATAACAAAATATTTACAAAAAGGGAGCTGAATTCATATCCTGGGATAGAAGTTACCTTATTTGCTAATGATATGCAAAAAGAGATGAAAAAAAGCCATGTAGTAGCACAAAATTATTTCAATGAATGTGGCTGGGGAGAACGTCAAATGGACTTAACTGACTTGAATGAATGACAGATAAAATTCAAGGAAAGCTATAAAGTAATGTGCTTTTGGAAGAAACATTTGGAACTCTGAATTAACCCCATCACCAGAGAAAAGGTCTTAAACTAAAGCCAACCAACAGCGATAAGGAAGATCTCCAGCATGGGAGGATGGAAGATCATTTCAGTTACTTGCTATGTGTCTTCCACTGAATCACCTAGACATTGTTGGAAACAGAACTGTGGACTGAGACGTTGACTCTTACCCAGTATGGCAGTTGTTATATCCTGAAAATCAGTATTTGGATGTCATTGTGAAAGCTTTGCGTTCAGCATATAAAAAAAGAACTCAAAATCAAACTTATTGGTCAACTGCCTAAGAGAGAGGATGTCAAACAATTAAATGCTCTGATGTCTTCATGGTGGTGTGGCCTTATCGGAAATACTGTGTTCAGTTCAGTCATCTGATCTTAAGACCAGTTTTAGAGTTTATTCTAGAAAGGAGATAAATGCCTCTGGAGATGCTGATATGGAACAGGTCTTGAAGATAAGGCCATGGACTAGCTGGGGTGATTCCTCTGATTTGGTTCAACAGTGGTGTGTTTCCTTTGCCTCTAGGATGTTAAATATTTAGGCAATGACTGTTTCATTTCCTGAACTTGCATTCATCTTGTTTAAAGATGCACTTAACTGATGTTTAATAAAATATCATGGATAGTCTTGAATTTAATGAGTTGCCATGTCAGATTTCATTTAAATCCTTTGATTTTTGTCTTAGCTTTATAGCCTAAAGCTCTGTGTTTCATTTTGACCAGAATTATTGCTCTAGCTATTGGCACTGGATTGCCTGTATTTACATACCTACAAAATAAAGATTGAGCCAAACTAAATTAAAACTTAATAATAATAAAAACCCCTCAGAAAACGAAAACAACAACTGAGCTCCATACTTCACCTCCTCAGAAATCCTAAACCACAACACATCAGCAAAAAGTACCTTTTTTGCTTTATTACTCAAGGCATGTTTATGTATTTTGGGCCTGAAATGAATGGGCCCTTCTTAAATACGACATCTGTGTATTTTAAAGCACACTAAACCTTTCTGTGGGGATTATGCTAAATTGACACCCACGGAGATTACAGACTCGTTTTTTCATGTGGAGAGGATGTCACCCCACATGTTTGTTTTTATATGCATGTGTAACCCATGCTCCTGCAGTGCCTAAAATAGCTGGTTTGCTGGGGTGGATTCAGGGATAATGCAGCCCGTGTTGCTGGAGTTCCAAGTCTGCTGGTATTTACGTGCATGCCTTTGCACGTAAGCAGTCATGGACATATGCGCATGTTACACGCCATATGATATGGTGTGTATATGTAGTTTTTTAGTCAATCCTGCCAGTCAAAGGGAAGGGGTTC
>NW_009213373.1:0-556 GCF_000690835.1 Fulmarus glacialis | reverse complement strand
GACACCCCGCATACTGGGTGTTGATGGAGCCATCTGGTAGAGAAGGGGAAGAGCATTTTCGGGCATAGGCTGGCCAAGCTGGTGAAGAGGGCTTTAAACTAAAGTTGCCGGGGGAGGGGAACCGCAATCCATCCCACTCCTACCAGTTTGATGCCAGCGCCAGCAATAGATGCCCAGAGCCTGGAGAAGGATCACAGGTCAGCAGGAGAGCGGCTGAAGAGCGGCACAAAGGAACCCCAGCCAGTAAGACAGCTTCATCGGGGGCCCAACTTAAATGCCTCTATGCAAACACGTGTAGCATTGGGAATAAACAAGAGGAGTTAGAGACGTGCGCACGCCTGCAGGGCTACTATCTTATTGGCGTCATGGAGACGTGGTGGGATGGCTCCTATGATTGGAGTGTTGGGATAGAGGGATACAGGCTCTTTAGGAAGGACAGGCAGGGGACACAAGGAGGGGGTGTCACCCCCTATGTCAATGACCAGCTGGAGTGCATGGAGCTCCATGTGGGGATGGATGAGGACCCGACCGAGAGCTTATGGGCCAGGATTAAAGG
>NW_009213372.1:0-12772 GCF_000690835.1 Fulmarus glacialis | reverse complement strand
TTTTCTGATTCTCTCCCCATCCCACTGTGTGTGTGGGGAATGAGTGAGCTGCTCTGTGGTGTTTGGCTGCCTGCTGGGTTAAACCACAACACATACATATATATATATATACACGCACATATTATCTATAGGTATGTATTAGAAAATAAGAGCCCAGACCACAGCAGGAGAACGGAACAGCAGCACAAGTGACACACACATAGGAACAAAATGTCGGTGCCCCATAAGAAAGAAATACCTCCTGGAAACTAGAAGGGAAATTGTGAAGCTTCAGAGTAAAGGAAATTGTACCAGATTTCCTGAAATATGGCATTTTGCCTCTGCTGCAGGAAGACATGGAGTACTTTTTGACCTTCTGTCTGCTTCTGAAGTGACTATATAACAATGTCATCGTAAAGGGCCCTCTTCATTCACTGTTAATGACTTCCTTATCAAATTTGTGCAGTTTACAAGCCGGAGGATGATTTTTGTAGTTGCTTGCACTCCCAACTGCTCTTGGGATCTAGGAATCAAGCTGCTTTTTGTGCCTTTTACATTACCACCAGTAATAAAGAACCTACAATTCGACACAGCAGAATTCATTCCACTCTGGGAGCTCTTTGCAGTGCTGAGGCAAAAATCTTTTTTTTATCAGTAAGTTGATAGGACTCTGAGGCTCAGAGGGTACTGTTATGCAAGAAGGTGATACTTAAAAACTTGCTTGTTTTACAATATTTACATTACCTTCATTTTTCTTCTGTTTATAATTTCTTGTTGGCTTATTTAAGATTGTTGCCTTCCTTGGAAAGGAAAAATTGATATAACCAATAATCCTGCAGCCTCTGGATGCAGGAGGCTTTGTAGTAGAAGTCTTTACTGTTGGTGATTTTGCACCAGCAGTTTACTTATTACTTAAAATTTGTTGTATTTTCATGCATGAACCTGTGTCCTGGATTCAGGACATGTACTTGTGTTTCAGTTTTTGAAAAGGAACTTGGGAGGCAGTATCATTTAAAAGAAAGATTCTGTGAATATACATACAAATGGATTTATTCAAATATATGTGTAAATGTTGCCTTTGGTAGTAAAGTCACTTAGCTTCATATGGAAACTATTTCCAGCGTAAGACCCCTGATGTTTCCTTGTCTGAGTACATATTCTAAGGACTTTAAAGCTATATAGGAGATACAAGGTTGGGAGTGCACATCACAGCTTGGCTCTGGGGAGTAAGGAGAGACCCAGCCTGGCCTATAGAGATCCTTCATAGATCTCAGTATCCACCTAGATCTTAAGAGATCTTCTTCTGACAGAATGGAAGGACAAACAGGTTCCACTGTAAAGTGCAGCAGAATTACCACCACAAATATTATGACTGCAGCATTGTTGGGCAATATTGCTATGTAAGATAATTTGTTTTTATTTTAGGGAGCTTCACAGGCTTTATATGAGATCTCATATGAAATAGCTCATCAAAACCAGCAGCTCATAATTCCATGCATCATCTTTATGATTCACATGCTCCAGCAATGTGCCCAGCTCCTGGAGCTGCTGTAGTCTTTCAGCAATGGTAAGCTTTGCTCTCTCCTTGCATCTCCACTACGTGATGTCTGCAGTAAAATGCCATCAGAATGTCTGCAGAGAGACCTGCCTTAAAAACAGATAAACATGTTTTGCAAACCAGGCTAATGACTTCAGCAATTGAGGACTAAATTGTCCCTAGCTTTCCTGTAAGTTGTCTGATAAACAGAAGTAGGTAAAATGCTTTTTAAATTACCCAGGGCATTCAAATGAATACATTAACTAATAACATCCTCATATGCCACATGCATTTATTGGAAAAGCTTTGTCTGATTGTTTTGATAATCTTTTCATTTCATGATATAGAAATTGATATTAAGAAGTAAGTATTTGTGTTGTTTGTATAGTTATTCCCTTCACTATAAATTTCAGCTAGATAAAAACTCTGACATGTTATTGCTGGAACTTAATTCTCTTTTGCATATTGTGAACTTTTTGTGAAGTCTAAATGTAATGGAAGATGTTAATGTACTTATTGTTCACTGACCTTGCTTACAATGTGTTTTCTGCTTTGCAGTACACCAGGAAGGTAAAGGCAATGTATTTTTGCACTAAGTGTTTTTTATATGTATATATTTATATGTAGTCATTGTGAAATGTGTCTAGTAGTAATTTGTAAAATTTGCTATCTACTGCTCAATACCTACTTTGAATGTCAAAATAACCAGTAAACACTTCATTTTCTTATCTGAGTGAAGCTAACATTTGGTGTATGTATGAAGAAAAAAAATTCAGAACTTCAGATAAAATTTCTGTTCTATCTTCCAGTATTAGAGCTTTACTATGTCACTGAACGAAAATTCACTCCTTTGGAAAAAAGATGAACTTAACTCTGAGAGAGACCATTATTTCTATGTACTTCAGAAATGTCATTCATTTTTTAAAGGTATAGTAAGAATTTTTTCTAAAGTCTCTTCCTTTGGTATAATTGTGATACTGGGGGGATTTCTTCCTTCAATTTCTGTTCATGTTTTCTGCCAATAAACGATTCTCCTATCATACATTTATATTAACTATTCTGCTGGCTGTTAAAGTTTGTGTTTGCTTTTACATATTGGGAGGTGATGGCCTAAAACTATGCCTTGGTGTGATGGGTTCCCTACATTAGAGTCAAACACCAGAGGCAGTTTTAGTGTCTGAACCATAAATACCTTATTCTTCTGAATACTTGAGGAGCAGAGTTGGAAAAGATAATGTGATGCATATATAACACCTGTCATTTTAAGGGATGTAAAAATGCTTTATAAACTGCTTTACAGGTTTAGAGTTTGCTTTACCCTCTACTAAATGCAGTTTTCTCAGGGCAGGGATGGGGAGGGAGAAAATAAATGTTTAACAACACACAGCATTGGTAGACAATGTTTTAGAAACTAATTAAGGTCTCCCCCCAGTGCACACAATAATACATGGGTGCTGTGATGGCTCAAATCAGTATGAACAAGACCATCTTTCAACCAGCTTTTTCTGGCTGGTTGTGCCTTTTACTCTTCCATTTTGATTTCGCAAATGCCTCAAAAGAATTGAGGATTAAGAAAACAATGCTAATTTCTGAAATCAGATATAAAGGACCTGCTCAATATTTTGGGCCTCTGTGAGCACTGTAGAGCTTTGGAATATCCTGAGGTTCATTATCACAGTTGCACATTTCTCAGGAAGGCTTGAGGAAGGCGGCTGCAAAACATCCCCCGTGCCGTGCACATACGCACTTGGATGATGCTGTAGAGGCTTCAGCCTGCTCATCTGTGCTGCTCATCCCCCTGCCATTGGTACACAAAAGCTTACATGCTTTTGTGCCACAGGTTCTTATACATCTGTTGGAGCTGAGCTAAGCCATTTGCCCAAACTGTGACCTTGAGTATACAAGGCTTTGTAACTCCTCTTAGACACTGCTATTTACTTGTTCTGTTTATGATAACCGGGTAGAAAATTGCTCCATTGTACTGCTGAAGAGTGGATCGGTTTCAAATTACTCTGAAAGGCAGCCAACAGAACAGCTAACACCATGGGGCCACGTTTTTAAATGACCTTCAGTCTGGCTTTCAAGTTTGTGTTCCCAGGTTTGCACTCTCAATCAATTGTAGGAAAAAATAATTTCAGGCCCAATTAGCTGTGAACCTCCATCTACCAGGTTTAGAGAAAACTGAATAAATCTATGATTGAAAGGACAGTGGGAAAATGAGACAGCACTTTAACTTCCCCTGGTGCAATTGGTTTGACTGTTCTTTTGTTTTACTCAGATTGTAGGGTCTTTTCTTTTTAAGTTACAATAGTGTTGCATGGTGCCGGTGGCAGCACTCATCACTGCCTCTTTAGGGATGGGAAGCATCAGTATGGTATGTAGTAATGGAGCAAGCTCTACCAGAGATTGAGCATGTTTCTCCCTTTATCTGAGTCCGTGGTAACATCCTGGAATGAAAACCAGGTGTCGGTGTCTTCAGGTAAACTGCTATTTACTCGAGACAAGATTTCAACTCCAGACAGTGTAGGTGGGGGGATATGTGGGGTGTGCCACACAAAATTTAATATCAATTGTCATGACAACTGTTAGAATCTTGCTTTGTTCTCCAGGATGCTCCAGGAGTAAGACCAAAGAACAACATGCCAATGAGAGAGATGATTTGGTCCAGAGTGCAACAGGTTTAGTTTCTGTGCAAATATTCCAGGATCTTGTGATGCCCTGAGAACAACAAGATTAATTTTCTTGCCCTTTTCTGTGCATTTCAAGATCTTGCAGCCTCTCCAACTAGAAGAAGAGGAAAAGACTGAGCATGATTTTCAGTACAGTCTGTCACCTAAAATAATTTCTCCCCTGGGGATCAATACAGTCCTAATTAAGGTCACCCTAAGGACTGATGTTTTTGGCAAATTTCCTTTTACAAAGACAGCTTTCTTAATGAACTGTTTTGTCATGATTACCAGTACTGAGTTTCTCACTTTCAACTATGAAAACAACTATGAAAACTCATGCTTTCTGATAGAATCAGTTTACTGGTAAAACTAGTATACTATACAAGTGATCAGGCTGAACCTCTCATACAGCAAAAAGTCTGTGAGAAGTGCTGTATATACCTTTCCTCTTTTCTTACATTGACAGACCATTGCTTATAGTGAGTAAACACCTATGTGAGAAAGTAGTATTTGCTCAACATCAGGAAAAGGATGTTGAAGTCTGAAATTTTGCTGCTCCCCAGAAAATCATGTGAAAGTCATCCATAAAAGCTTTCACTGTGTTGTACAAGAGCTGTTAAATTATCTTTAGAACAGTTTGGCTTCAAGTCGTGCTGTCTTTGATAGTTACTGTGAGAAGAAGGATATGTCTCTCAAATCTTGGAGGTAGAAATCACGTGTTTGGCATTGTATTTCTACCCCTCCTCTGGGGAAAGGAGGCAATGTACTTTGCATAGAACAGATATCTGGCCTCAGGATGGGTAGCTGCCTTTTTAAACTGCAACATTTCAAGATGAGTTGACTCTAGTAGAGGATGGTGCTGTACCTTATCCTTCTCATGAAACTGAAGCCAGAGGCTGCCCTCAGGGAAGCTGACTACTATTTTCTTAAAATACACCTGAATCTTTAATCATGTGTGACATAAGACGTTCTAATTTATGAGAAATGTTCTTCGGTTTGGTTTTTGTCTTCTTCTGTAACTGACAGATTATCAGGATTTACATCAAACCAGCAAGCAAACAGAAGCATCCCCTTTGTTAGAGAAGCTTTTTTTTCATTGCAGGAAATGTATCACCAACTCACTGTAAAACAAGGAAAAAGGACATACATTGGGAAGTTTACCGTTGATGACTGAGTCTTTATGCTGATGGTCCATAAGGGTGTGAGCTCCATTTAATGCATCCTTAAAGTATGTAATGAGACATGTTTCTGATGTTCTATGAGGAAGGTCTTTCAGTCTCTCACAGCCATGATCTTAAAAAACGCAAATCAAACAATCTTCTTAGTTCATGGAGGTGTGAAGTTTTTGCACAACACAATGATTGCCCTCACATTCCCAATGCAAAGTCTTAATTACAGCCTCAGGGAACACTAGCAAATAGCCTATAAACACATGGCAAGACTCTGCATCCTGAGTTTGGCAGGAGCTTTTTCAGCAGAGGCTGCCAGCGGCTTTACGTTGGTCACTTCAGTCCCCAGCTGCTATCTGACAGATGTGCTGGAGGGAACAGCGTCAGGCTGTTAGTGCTCCTGGTCTCCTTGGTAGGCTTTCAGCCACCAGATGTGTGACGGAACTCACAATCTCTTTAAATCAGAAGAGCCTAATAAATAAAGATGAAGTTCCTCCAGTCTCTCATTAGTTTACTATATAGGGGGAAGTAGAAAGCAACCAATTTTTGTAGAGACATTTAAGGTATGAAAGAACAGTTCAAAGCAGGCTAACGTAAACACTAAGTAGATAAAAAGTTTGAGCTTCTTAGAACTCTCATGGGAAGGAAAAGAATTACCCTTCCCTTTGAATACAGCTATTTTAGGTTGAGTTCGGTCAGTCCGGCACTGCAGCTGTAAAGGATTCCAGGTTCCCATCTCCAAGATGCAGTTACAGCACAGCTTAAGAGCCACCCCGCATGCAGGAGTGAGCCATGTCCGCATATCCGGGACACATTATGGGAATACGGTTAACCCTCATTGCCTAGACAAGTTTGAAACAATCCTGTAATTGCATCTGGGGACAGGCAGGTTGGACTGGAGTTCCCTGACGCAATTATAGTTGTAACTCTGACAAAGCTCAGCTCTCAAAGCAGGTTAAAAAGCTAAAGGGACAGATTCATGTTACGTGCTGAGCATGAAAGTTTCTTTGAAGCAGATCCACAGTGCTCTAACGCAAAGTTCAATAGGCACTGCGCCAGTCCCTCTGCTGTATCCCATGTGAACTTTACATTGCTTTGCTTATTAGTGGCATTCAGAATGCTTGATGTATTTTTCATCATTCAGTCAGTCTTGTGGTATAATGTAAATCATACAGTCCCTTTCCTTAGTGGAGGGGCTGCTTTTTCCAGAACACGAGCTGCAAAATACTTTACTTTTACCAGTGGAGGATAAACTTTCTTTTGTAATAAATAAGTTCTGTTTTTCTTGTTTACTTATATGTTTATTACTCATTGCATTTAAATGAGGAATTAGCTTGCTTGACTCAAAGCCAAATCTTTCTAAGCTATGACTTGTTGAAGGAGAGTATATAAGACTAAAATGTGGAATTGATCTGCCAGTAAAAGTCTCAGTTACCCCTATCATAAGAAATAGTTGGCATCTGCTTCAGGCAGTAAGTAGGCACATGTACGCTTATATTTTGCAGTTGAGGAGAGCAGGTGTTGAATTTTCAACTTACTGGGCTCTAACGCTTCCTTAAAAGCCTTTTGTTTCCTTTTGTCTTCATCATATGAGAAGTCTGACTAGCCCTAGAATGGCACCTTGCGTTTCCTTAGGTAGAATTTGGGCTCCACTGGCGTTAATCAGAGTTCTGCCATTGTCTTCAGTGTAACAATTATACATCTGCTGCTCAATAGCCTGAATTTAATGGCCCATATTTTCATGCAAAGCTTCATGGAGATTTTAAGCTCACTAGAGTGAAAAGCTTTTGGTTGTCAATTTGTTAAAAGTGTTAAATTCTTTAATAATATGTACTCATTTAATTGTTACATACAGTTGAAAGAAGTGAAAGGTGGGAAGACTGGAGGACAGGTACTGGGGAGGTACTCCTCAATGAAAAAGCTATTACTTGCACTAAAGGTCTCCTAGGAAAATGCTTAATTCCGGGTACTTTCTTTGTTCACACATATTGCTAGTGAAACATGAGGCTAAATGGGCCAAAGGAAAACGGCAAACATGGTAAGAGCACATTGAAGCGTGTTTGGAATGAAAACTTGTGATACTGCAGTCATGAATATGCCTGTAGCTGATCTAACTTATGGACTGCATTCAAATTGATATAGCTAGTTCATGTATCAATTACAATGAAAATATGGGCTTTAGGGGCCTACCAAAAAATCTTGATACATGGCCACACATCTGTTGTTTGGTCCAATGCACCTGAACTAAGTAGGTTAAAGACAGACAGCATCTATATAACAGATTGCACTGTTGCGTAGAGATAGCTAAACCATCTTAAAATAAGTTAGCATGGGTACTGGAAACAGCCCTGGAATGATATGCAGAGCTCAGGGTGGGCTAACTTAAAGGACTAGGGAAAAAAATACATGTCAGTTGAGAAAATAGAAAGCAGCGGGGGAACAAAAAGTTTAATTAGCACGTGACTGAAATCTTACAGAAAGAGTCAAAAGGAACAAAAAAGAGAACAAAAGAAAAAGAAACAAAACATTGAAAGGAAGATTTGTATATACAAGAAACAAAAACTGGGAACTAAAAAAACCTGAAGCTGTCAGAAAGGAGCTAGAGGACTATTATTAAAATGGAGGAAAGGGGACAGATAGCAGAAAGTGAGAAATATGGCAAGTCCACATAGAATAAAGAAGGATAACAAGGAGAATTCCAGAACCTTGTGAATAGCATTTTCTTGCGAGTGTGTTTTGCTGCAGGACCTCAATTTTGTAACTTATTTTCAGCGTCTGTTGCTGGAGGAGCCAAAGCTTAAGGGCAGGAAAACAGGAAAGCATTCCATTGAAATAAAATCTAAATCCAGACATGAGCCTGGTTTTCAACTTACATCCTGACTCTAAACCCCTTTAAAGTTTGCTTGTCACTTAATTGCACTACAAAATCTTGGCAGCCTCCTCACATCACAATTCTAAGCTGTCAAAGTAAGTAAAAGTAGATATAAAACCCCTCTAACGTATGTCAACTTTTAGAAACCATTTTCTAGCTGCAATTACGTGCCAAGCAGTAAGTTCATTGTGTCGGGTCATAAGGCCCAACCTAGCAAATTAAGGTCCATCAAACTTACTTGGGCCTTGCTTTATTAGGTGGCCTTTCTGGGACAATAAAACCCACCTTTATTTGTCATATCTGGAACTAGAGTCTTTGATCTCAAGTTTCACATAATGCAAGTTTGTTTGAACTGACATACAAAGAAAAAGATAATTAAAACAACTAAAAATGCTCTCAGTTCACTCTTAAGTGGCAGAAAAGGTCTCAATTACATACATAGGCAATGGCAAACATTTTAACTGGGGTATTTCCTATGGACGTCTGGGGTATATATAGCAACATGTAGCACCATAGTAGTCTCATATCATCTCCCTGACAAACTACTGTAACCAATGAGCCTCATGAAGAACTAATAAGGTCCCAGATATCTGCTATGACAGAGCACATGGAATATTGTGGCCTATGTTACCTTGTGAATGTGATGCATCCATCTGTAATAATTACACAATAACTCAAAGTTATTTTACCATTGCATTGAAATTTTGTAGCATAAACAATGCCTAGATACTTCACTGTTGACTAAATGAGGGAGAGAGTATGGGAGCGGGGGATTAAATAGGGGAAAGTTTCCTATAGTTTTGGTAAAAATGGCATTGAGATTCAGGTTAGTGATTACTATACCACATATCAATAAAAATGTGGTTTCAAACCAAAGTATTTCATCAGTCATCACTAATTAGTGAAGAACAGAGTGGGCTGATTCAGGTTTCACATACTTGCACTGTACCAACAGAACGCTGTTGATTTTAATGACATTACCTCTGCTTTGTAGTGCTGCTTATGGGACTTGCACTATGCCATTTACAAATACCTAACATTAGTTAATACGCTTGCACCACAAAACATTCAGTAGTCTTAAAATCACCTATCAGCAGTTTGCTGAGAATGGAGATGCTGAGCAGAGGCACAGGCCTGACCTTTATAGTAAGAGGAGAGCGCAGTTCAGTTGGATTTTGTTTTTCAAGCCGAGTTATTTTTAAAGGGTAGTTGTTCGAACCTGCAGAAATTCAGTCCTGGAAATAAAGAGAAAGATATATATAAATAAATCTAAATCTTAATGTTTTCATAGAAATAGTGGTTTTCCTTCCTATGTGCTTTTTGGAAGAAGTAGTTACAGGTACTTACATGGGTTGTGTGTTGCTATGGAAATGGTAGGAAGGGGTAAGCAAAGAAGGAGGACAATTCTGTTTATAAAGAAAACAGAAAACAGGTGAAAGGAAGAAAATATAATTATCCGCATTTTACAGCTAAGAAATTTCAGCACAACAAAGATAAAGAGCCCAACTGTTGTGGAAATCTATCAATCCTTTTAGGTTCACCTGTCATTTAGGCATCGTTCTGCCTGCAGGGTGTTCACAGAACATCTACAAATCATTACCCTCCCCTCACCCTCTACCTTTTACCTGCTTCTGCATACAGATGCACTCCTTCATCATAGCTGTCAAAACTCTCTTTTGTAAAAAGACCCCAGAGTCACCCCGCCACCCCCACTTCTAAAGAAATATTGCAAGACCCAGCAATCGATAGGAGAACTCAGTACAGAAAGAAAAGAACAGGCACTACTAGCAATGAGACGTTGCTTTCTGGCCCACTGAATGTCACAGCGTGGATGTGGGCCATCTATTCATAACATGTCACAGTAACTATGAAGCCTGATCATTTTTGTTGTTTCAGAACTGACGGTGGAGGAAATGGGTAGCTCATATATCTCTGTTCAGCCTTGACAGTAAGTTCTGCACTCTCTGATTGTCAATGGTGAGAGTCAGAAACATGTCCAAGCCACTAGGAAGGGGTTAGAAATGAAAACAAGTTCAAATTTAAATACAAAAACAATCTTAGTGACATGACTACAGCCTTCCCATTCCTTCTCACTCCTGTCAGGCATTTCTGATCCTTGCACTCTGCAGCCGATGGGTGCCCGAGTCTGGATTCAAGCTGATGTTCAGGGTCAGCAGAAGCTGGCTCAGAGACATCAGCTAAGTGATGCATCAGGAGAGGAGAGTGGAGGAAATACAGGAGAAGGTGGCCAGCCCCATTATATGTGCAAGAAATCAAGTACTTCAAGTACCAGCCCAGATGGTTTGGTATCACAGTTCCTTGTTAGAGCAAGGAGCCTGAAAAAAAAAAAAATCCAACAAAAAACCTTCTCCGTGTCAGAATCCAGTTCCAGTAGATAGACAAGAAAATTGTTCCACAAGAACAGAGTAGAAGAGGACCCTGCAGTTGCTTTGCCAGACAGCCTATATTGAGCCTGAGACAGAGGACAAGCTCTTCTTAAAGCCAGAGAACCCATACTCTGACCCAGGACCTGGTGACTATAACTGTGGTCATAAAAGCTATAACTGTGGCATAACCAACCCATGCCATCTGTGTCTGTACATCCTCCTCTGAACTTTTAGTGTATAGCTCCTGGTGTGAAAAACTTGGTGGGAAAAAACCACCTGACTGAGGATTCTGGAGTCATGCTACCAAACGGGCTACTTCTGTCTTTGGTCACAGTGCTGGATGTCAAGAAACGTCTAGGAAGTAGGACACACTTACTCCACACTTAGAGACGACGCTGATCTGCATCACAGTTCCATCACACTTCCACCACACTTCCACACCACAACAAGACAGTCAACCAGCATCCTGATATTCTTTGATCTCGACTGTGCACTTCTCCCTTCTCTACATGTTGTATATTTCTTTTGTAATAAATCCTTTGTTTCCTTGAACTTCACTCAGTCTTGGTATGTCTTTTTTACTAGAGTTGTGTTCGTCTTATCTTTTAGAAGGAAAAGGATGGAATAGCCATCTAGTGAGAGGGATTGGCCGGTAGGAGAGGCCAGCTATCATCTAAATAACCCAGACTGAGTCACGGACTGAGCCTGGACTGAGAACAAAAGAATACTTAGAGCCTTTTTCACCTAAAACTTGACGCATGTGGGGCTTTTTACATATTCAGCAAGGAGTGCATCACAGAAGAGGTGTCGGACTGTTCATATGTGAAGTGTAGGAAGCTGGAGTTGGTAGAAGGTCTTTGCATTTCTTCCCAGGACTTGTTAGGTGGAATACATCACTGTATTGGCTTGCCTCAGGGACCTCTCTCATCTCTTACTACGCTTGTGGATAGAAATCCATAGTACTGTCATATTCCCTGTTCCAGTCCTCCCCCACTGAACTCAGAAATCGCTATTGCTTCCTTTCTAACCCCCAAAACTATCCACAGCCTTGCTCTTAGTCATAGTCTAGGGTGTCACCTACAGTTTCTGCCAGCCATCCCTATCCTAAAAGCCACTCCATGCTAATCCTGCACTTGTTATGTCATGTCTCTCACTGTTTACTAATCTACCAGGCAAGACAAGCCCTCAAGGAAGCAGTGCTTTCACCTGGTGTTCAAGCCTCCTTTCTGCTTGAGGAATGTCAGATCTAATCTGGTAGGATAGAGTAATTATAATTCAGGTCTAACCAAAAATAAGGACATTAAGGACAGCAACAGAGGAATGTAAATGTCTTGGAAGTAGGAGAAACACCATGATAGGGCTTAGACACAAATCTGAGATGTCAAGGTTGTCAGAGTTTTGTGTGCTGAGCGTGTGTGCAGAGTCACCTGAGAGGTGTAAGAAGCTTTAGACTTCTAAATGTAGATGTCAACATAATATGAATGCCAAATGACTGACAGGAGTATATGAGCATGTGGGGAAGAAGAAAAGAAGAGGCAAACAAAGCTTAGATGCCAGCACAACCTGAGATGCGTAACCGCGCTGAATCCCAGCTTGAATGACTAAGTTATTTCCCAAAGTCAGTTGAAAAATCTGTAATGCAGCCAAGAACTGAATCTATCACCTGAATTCCAATTCTTCATCTTCTACAGCTGCAGCCTAAGCCTGCAAGGCCTCTTAAGCGAGCTACTATAGCCGATAACTTCTAACAAAAGCTAGTCCAAGGCTATTTACTTAAAACAGCTGCTTACATGATGTATTTTTCTAGTGTTGTCCTTGAAAAAAATAAAATTACTTCAACAATAGAACATGTCTATACAGCAAGGTGTAGCCTGTTCAAGTCTCTGACTCAGATGAGAAAAACTTCTCCTTGGAACTGGTGTAGCCTTGTCTTAGCTATCTTTGAGCCCGAGTCCGTGCTGCTGCGTGGAGGCAGGACGAAGCAGCTCAGGCTTGCAGCTGTGCAGCTTCTGAGCCTGAATAGGCTTGTTTGGGTGAAGCGCAGGCAGCAGGTGTGCATGACTGGCTACAGCTGAAAAACTAGTCAAGCGTCACTGAAAGAAAGGCTGTAAGAGTTAAATCCTGAAGGTGGGTTTAACTCTGTCCTGGTTTCGGCTGGG
>NW_009213371.1:0-21797 GCF_000690835.1 Fulmarus glacialis | reverse complement strand
CACCAGGCCTTCTCTGTTTGTGAACAGCTTTGTATTCAAGAACACAGTATTTCTATGGCTGTCAACATTTGGCTGAATTAAAATAGAAGGATTTACCTTTTTAAATAAAATAAATCCCAGAATGTTCTTCTGAAGACTAGTTACAGAACTGTCATCCCTAATAGCCAATCCAAAAGCCATTTTGTATAAACCGCTTAATGAAATTCCTTTTGAATAGTCTACTGAAGAAGGTATTTCACCACTGTCCTTCACTTACCTGTAATGTTGCTGTAGTCTATTACCAAAATTAATCCAGAGATGACATTTCAATTATATTTGTACTCAAGAAACTCCTAAATATAGTCATGGTTGCAAAGTTACATAGAAATCTTGATCATAAAAGCTACCATATAAAAATCACATTTGCCTTCCTTAATATTTTATCGTAACACTTGTTTCATCTTTTCCACAGGTAAAGCTGAATGTGCTTGCATTCAACAACCAGTTTCATTTTGGAGTATTTTATGCCTATGTAAAGTTAAAGGAACAAGAATGCAGGAATATTGTATGGATTGCTGAATGCATTTCTCAGAGACACAGAACCAAAATTAACAACTACATTCCGATTTTCTAAATCTGAGAATTTACAATCCTACAATGCTTGAAAAGATGCATTATTTCATAGAAAAGAAGAAAAACCTTATTTCAAAAGTTAACTCTTACCAGATGTTTTAAATTGTATTAATGATCCTCCTTATATACAGCAGTGTAAGAAAAAGTAACGTAATTAGAGATATGAGTACTTTATAAGGAAATATTAATGGGCTTATTCGTAGTTTTTGTTGGTAGATTTGTTCACCACTGTGCCCATTTTAATTTAATTGATCAATAAAAACTTCCTGCAAGGTCTTACATACATATTCTTTCTCTTTTGTGGAAGCAAGCTTTTTATCAGTGACATTTTGAAAAGCTCTTTAATGGCTTAATTTTGAATTAATGATTTTCTCAAAGGGCCAACTAAACCACTACTTCTATCTTACACTTACGGTCTTCTTCATGGCATGCAAGATTGTGTGAATGACTTAATATGCAAATAAGAGAGAAACTTCAGGGTTACTCTGAGATTCCCCTTAAGGAATCTCAAGAGAGAGCTTCCTGAACCTTTCTAACTGTGAGACCTCTCTGCAGCTAAATGTAAATAAGTAATTTCATTTTCATGAAAATGTTTTCACTTATTCCTTTATGGTCACATGAAGGGCACCGTAAGTGTCAAACAACGGATGTCTGATCTACCCCACAGCAATACAAATATCTCCTCCCAGCACACCAAAGACACTGTCTTCATGTATGCACTAGGGAAGATTATGAAACATGAATGAAAATACCAGCCAAATCTGTATCAGTTTTACATCAGACACAAACAACACCAGCTCTGAGCTATTTGAGGACCTGGCTAAGATCAGTAACTAAAAATAGAGCGAACAGTTGAAGCCAGATTGTAGCAGGACAAGATTAATTCTGCTGAAGAAGAAGGAAGCATTTTGAAAGCCATATCAACATTCTGCCTTCCTACTCTATTCAAAATATTTGCCCTCTTATCTTTGAAACAAGCCATACCCTGATTTTCTGCATGACTCCTTAGTTTCAGGCTGCACAACAGCAAATCTCAATCTTCAGCTGACTATGCCTCCAGTAATACGATACAGAAATAATTTTCCTGCTGAGTAGACAGAAAAATAAAATATATCTGATGTCAACACCTCAGAGTTATAGAAAACATTCAGGCATCATGGTTTTAAGAACTGAGATATAATATATCTCTCTCTATAATATATACAAGTGCACATGCATACATACATAAAAAATAGAAAACGTTACCATTTTTATAGCTAAAAACACAGTTCCTAAATTGTAAACATAACCAAAGGGTTATATCCCAGAACATCTCATACTGATTTAATAGAGAATTGAGAAGATATTTAATATTTTGCTTTATTTATTGAATCACAGAAAACCTTACATTATTACTTTAAAAAATACTTTCAGAGAGTTTTCTTTAGAAATAACTTAGTAGCAAGTTAGAAAAAATGACTAAAAATAAATACGTGTATAAGAAAACAATACAAATCTTATCTCTATATTTAGGCTTCTTTGTTTAGTAGATCTAGTAATTCAAAAGCAGAAAAAAGAAAAAAGAAAGTGAACTGTAAGATTTGTGGATGGCAATTTCATTTTGGCATGTGTAGTTGCTTCCTCGCACTGCTTTTACTATCTTGCATTTCTTAATTTGTATTTCCCAGTCTAATCTGTGACCAATGCTTTCCAGTTCACACCTGTATCGCAAACTATATCACAAACTATATCACAAACTGCAAGGAAGAAAGTAATAGGGCTACAATCTCTCAAATTTGCATTTTTCTATATTTTTTAGTAATTGCATTTAAAAAATTTGTTGTGAGCAGAAAAATAACAAAGTCAACTGGTCTGGGACAGAGAAACTGAATTCATACAATTCAGCACAGTGCATGAATACTTTTTCGGTACTGATAAATCAAACCTCCCTACTCGAACAAAACAAATCAGCTGGCTTTCTGCCAAGAATTTTCTGACGTGATCTGAAGGGGAAAGAATCCGCTCTCCACTCTAAATCATTCTGTGCCAGGGAAGATACGCAGCTGCTATTGCTACAGTCTGCGGATACTGCTGGCTCAGAAAGAAATGAACAGGAATTGCAGCTTACATGATTGTTTTGTCACCAGAACTGGTCTTTAGACTATGGAAAGGACAGCATCAGTGTTGATTGATGCTTTTTTCAAAACAACTTTCTACATATTTACTAAGTAAGGACAGGATGTACTAGGCTGATTATATTCAATTTAAGAATAAGCAAGAGAAGCAACAGACTGAGAAAGGAATTAGAACTTGAAAGTTATAAGTCCTCAAACACCTAGCTTTTTCTATAAATAATATAATTTACATCACTTTCGTTAGTAAATTAGTCTTCATGCTGATGTGTATATATATACACAAATATATAAAAAAAAAAAGGTCATATATAATCTCCAACAAGACGGAAGTCCAGATCACAGAATCACTACTATGAGTGTCATTAACTTCTTAATGTCAATTTGTAGCATAGGGGAACATGAGGCAATGAGCTACTTTTCTTGTTCTTCCTTACACCTCTCAAACAACAGGAACTTGTGTTCACATTCTTAAGTGGCTAAGCCTATCCATACAAATTTGTTCAATATGATTATGCTGACTATGCCCTTTTGCCTGCGTCTTCAATGAGAGATGAAGAGCAGGACCAGGAACAAGCTTCTGGTGAGCTCTGAGAGCTGTGAGTCTTTCTTTCCCATCATTTGCTGTAGCTCAGGCTTGAATTGCTTGCCATCTGCTCACAAACAGCTGAGCAGCACTGAACTGTGGATGGACCAGGCTGCAGTATTTGAAGCACTTCCCGTGGCCAATCCCTCCTTCCTGCACAAATGACAATTTGTGTCCATGTTAGGAATGGAAGATTTATAGGATGGATCATATCAGAGTGTGACTCTGGACTCACAGTCAGTTGACAATAGTAGACTTTCTTATTCTGGTTCTATCAATTCCAGCATGACTTTCAAAGCATGATTGTTCAAAAAACAACCCAATACCATACTTGGCTTATTCTGCACATTTATCAATATTAAAGCTAATATTTTCTTTCATACATGACAACACCATGCTTTCTGTTTTTACTAAGTATGCCTAAATTACAGAGTATATTTAACACTTCAACAACTCTACTTAAGACCAAAACAGCAGATCCGAAGTATGTAAATGGAGTGATAGCTGGCCATCATTTGGACTTGCATCAGAATTATAAAGCTGTTAGCATGAAGATTACTATAATGATTTAAACAATAATGTGCTGGACAACTGGATTGCTTTACCGAAGAGTGTGGAGAAATGGTGTAATATAAATCACAGAAAAAAGACGTGATAAATGGCAATAATATCTACCAGGGAGTTAAAACAGTTTACATGACACAAAAACTCATCTCCAACACACAGAAAATAATTCAATATATTGGGATATCTCCCAAATGACAAAAAGAAAATAAGAAATGGGATTCAAGAAATAGCAAGAAAAACCTCTCAAAGAACTCAGGTAAAAGTTTTCATATCGATGATGCACAGTGAGAAACATTTGACTATTTGGAATCCATATTTATTGGGACTTTCAATTAAAAAAAAAAAAAATCCAATCCACATAACTCAGCTGGCAGTGTTAATGCAAACATTCCAGATGTGGAACACATCTGACAGTCCCATCTTAGTGTGCAAGCCAGAAAAATGAACGCCCTATTTTCTATTAGTTTGGAGCTTCTCCAGGAGTAAAAAGAAGAAAAACTAATTGCTCTGAAAGTATGTAACAGATAACTGCAATAAATATAAGTCACAAGCCTACTGACAGGTGCCATTTTTATAGCATAACTCATCTGTTCAAATGAAACTTTAAAGTTCTGAGGCTCTTGGAAGATATAGGCCTGAAGCACTGACCTTAAAAATGATTAAAAAGTAGTGTCTTGTAAGGAAGTGATTATCACAGAATTGCTATTTAAATTTTTTTTTTACTCTGTCTTTGCAATTATTGTCTGCCATCAAATGACATACCCAGGGGTGGCTCTCACCCTTGGGCATGGTGGAATCTGTTGTCACCAGCATTTTAAAAAGCTTGCTGAAATGTTTTTTTGCTGTCTTAATACTGACATGTAGCAGTGGCGTAATGCAGTGAAGTTTAAGAGGAAAAAATCACACAAAACAGTATAGGTTATTTATTATCAAGAAAATATTAACACGGTGAAAGGAAGTGTTATATTTTTGAAATGGAATAAAATGGTTATTTCCACACAAAGGACCTTATAACTTTGTTGCACGTACCCCTTTTCACTCAGCCCACGTTGCTACATGTTCATCTCTTCAGCCTTGGGACAGCCAGCGAAACCCTCACTGAGTTCTGTGGTGCAGGCACAGGGATACAGGGAACTCGGCAATGCTTTTAAGCATTCCTTAACAAAAACATAATCTATGGAAGTTCATTATGTGTTCTAACTTGCTACTTACAACATGTAACAGCAACTCAGACTGAGCTTGAAAAGGAGCAGGTAGAAGTTGCAAGGTCCTTGATAAGATAATGGCCATATTTTCTTGTTTTTCAATCTAGAAAAATGAAATATTCTTATCTCGTTAGTATTACATTGAAAACGTATATACTGTTTTTCTTTTGTGCCGTATTGTTCTCTTCAACTTCTGTTTTGTTATATGCACATGCAGGTACACACACAAACACACATGTGCATCAACTACAAAATTTTCTATTGAGTCACACACCAGCTAGAAATTGAGAGAGCCAACACTGGGTAAATCAATCTAGAACAAATTAAAAAATGTTGCTTCACAACACTTTTTTCCAGTGAAAATGTAAAGAACAATTAAAACATTTGAAAGATCTGTAATAAAATCCATTAAAGTCAAATAAAGTAAAGGAAACTCTTTTTACATTTTCAACTAAACTGATTTAGATCACCAGTTATTTGGGAAAAGTACCACATTTTCTTCATACCATACAGCACAAGAGGCAAATGAGAGCACTCAAATAATTACAGGCTTGATCTAAGCTCATAAAAATTCTTTATACCTTTAATAATACTTCAGTCAAGTTCAGCTGAGCTCTATACTACTGTTGTTTACAACCTCTGACTGTATTAACCAAAAAACCCAAACAAGCTTAGTATGGCAGAGTTTGGGGACAAAAGCTGTCCCTTATCTGGACAAACCAAGAAACAAAGACAAGGAGGCCACATATTCTCTGCCCTTATTAAGGAAATTTTAAAAATTCAAAAAGCTGAAATTATTCTTTTAAAAAGTCTCCCCCCCTCAACCAGAGCTTTGACAGAAATGGCTTCATGAAATATATATATATTTTAGCAAAAGATAGGATTGAACCATCGTAACTGTTACAAAACCGAAATGTTTTATGTATCATCTGTTACATGAAGAGGGAGTACTAACACTGTTACAAATGTGCAGAAGCCAAAGGAGCCAAAATAAAACAGATGAAGTTTATTTATAGCAAATATTATGACTTTCGCAAATGTATGAAAACCAAAAACAAATTCCAAATTACTCTAAACAATATGTTATAAAATCATTTTACGGCACAAAAAAAATAAACAAATGATTTAACAAAAGCATATAAATACATACAGTAAAAGCTACTGTAGGTAATAGTCCACTAATCTGCTCTTATGGAAAAAAATGACAATGCTCCTACTGAATTCAGTGGCAGCAGGGTTAGAACCTCTGGGGTAAGTTGCTGTGTTCGTGTGAGCTGTATACACAAGGTTTATGAGAAAAACCTGAACCTGTCCTTAGAGCTGCCCAATGTGGTGGACTGCTGTACCATGAGAAGAACTATTGTGCTAGGCAGTTAACCAGCATGGTCACTGTGCCCAGCACAGGTCACAAAGCACTGAGCAGCTGACTGAAAAAGATAAAATTTTCTTAGAACCCTTAGATGCATTAGTGTTGATGGCTGATGCTATCAATTTCTTTGAGCAAATTACTACTCCTTGTTGGCAGCAGACAATAACTGAGAAGTTCTGCCAACAGTATTATCACTACTTCCCTCTCTGGTCTTCACAATCTACAATTAGAGCACTTCTGAGTAGGTGCATTTCAGTTTGGGTTCAGAGGTTTGACCATCTGACTAATTAAACAGACCTATTCAATTTAGTATATTGGGAACCAGCCGCATGAACCCTCCTCATTTTGCTCAACATAAGCATGCAGAAACCAAACAGTGAAAGCCGTCGAAACCAGTGAAAGTCTGAAAGTCACTGCTATTAAAGCATGCTAGTAAAAGTGACTGCATAAAATCATGTCATGATTTACATATCAAAGCCTTATTTCTATCACTGTAATGCAAAGAGTCTGTTATTTAAAGGTGTGAGCTTTAGTGGTTTTCCCTTAAAAAAAGCAGTAACAGTTTACAACCTCCATCGTGAAACAGAGGCTACCAGTCTAAATGTAATCGTATCAGTCTAACTTTGTCCTCTTATGGTTTTTAGACCAGTCCTTGCTATTGAATCATGACAAATAAGTTATAGTTTGTAGTTTATCTTAATCTCTCAGGACTTTATCCTTACCAAAGCACAAGCCAAGCTTTGCATTAAAACAAACCCTTGCCAAAAGTATTAACTCACTGATCAAAATGCCAGCCTTTCCAGTCAGACCTACTCGTTCTGATCACATGTGCACTAAATGCTATTTTATTTAAGTGTCTCTCAGCTTAGACATAAGAGTACAATTGTTTCATTGCACAAGTCTTCAAGAGGTGGGGGCCAGACCTTGAACAAACATTCCATCTAGCTGTCCAGTCTTGTCCTTGAAGTGGGCAGCTCCGTATTTCTTGGAACTAACTCAAAAAAAAAATTAAGTTACTAAAACAGATTGCAACCATTCATTCAAGAATTCGGAGCACTTTGAACTCTACAGCCCTGAACTGGATTTGAGACCCAGCAGGAAAACAGGATAGCGAACAGGAAATCAAGAAACTAGAAAGTTCTTCCTTAAAGCATTACTTAGGATGCAAGTTGCTGTATTCCATATGCACTGGAACAACTTTATGGATGGCATATGCATTTTTAGGAGTGGGATATTTAACTCTAGGGTTATAAAACCAGTGCAAATACTAGAATCAAACACAAAGCCAACCGAAGGTGGGAAGAGTGGTTTACTAATGGGCATTATTGACTGGAATTACACTAAGTAGGCCATATGCTGCTTTAATGATCTCAAGAATGGAAAAAAAAGAGTCCGCTATCTTCTTGAGAAACTGCATACAGGATTAATCTCAGAAGCCCTTTTATTGTCAGCCAGGACTTCCAACTCCAAAAGGAAATCACTGCTATGGGAAGATCCATATTGTTCTTAAGTATCGCCCAATGAATGGTATCAGACGTGATTTGCCCCTACAGGAGAGTTAAACAGTACAGATCACTAGGCAAACTAAGCTCACTTGATGTTTCTATGGTTTATCAGCAGCAGGACAGGCAGTGAATTGCCATTTTGTGAGAAATAACAGACAATTAAATTTTGTAGTTAAATGGCAGCTCAGAACAATACAGAGACCTTCATTTTTGGGTGTGAAATACACAGATACGGTTTAATTCCCAGAGTATTTTTGAGCAAAACCCCTAATGCTGAAGAGTTTACTGCAGTTAGTCGTAACTATGGCTATACACACTGGGAAGGGTGGGAACAGGAGTTTAAAGTAGCGACAACAACCAAGGAGGTACAGGATCCACGCATGTACAACCATAATCAGCATTACCTTAGTCATGGTTAGGTTCAGTTTTAGCCAGCTGCTGCTTTTGTTTAAATGCTGAGATTGATGATATGGGGAATGTACCTTCTGAGGAGAATGATAGAGGACAAAGTTGACCCAGCTCTTTGCCTTCTAACAGGTTTAAACTACTGCAACATTTTTTCTTCTACTTAGTCTTTGTGCTCTTAGGGAATAAAAGTGATAATATAGTTCCATATGAGTAATGAGCCTCTGAAATGCTGCAGCCAAAACATATTTACCAAACAATACTCACTTGTATTCTAATGAAGTGATAGCAATTAAAATGTAGGAGCTTTCAAATATGTTCTACTCTTTGATTTTACTTACAAAATAGGTGAGGTAGGTAGGCATGTAGGTATGTTTTAATTTCTATTACAATGCCTACAGCTCTTAATCAAGATAACAAGTCCCTTCACCCACCATCAGTGTACACAATCTAGGAGCTAAAAACTGAAAGACTGCCAGGTATATGGCCACTTCACAGGGTGCCCCAACATTAAGATTTATTTCTTCCCATGTGCTGTCTGGACAGCTTAAGCAACTCAAAGTGGATCCTGCACACTGAGCAAAGAGATACATTGCTGATCAACAGCAAATGCTAAGCGCAGGGCACAGCTATACTTCTCAGGAGCGTAAGTGGGCTACCCAGTGCTGGAAAAGGAGGCTGCTCCTAGGTATAGATGCCAACAACTGCATTAACTTATCAATTAAATCCCTCAGCAGGGAGATCTTGGGGTTGGTCTCTGCTGCCAGAACCACTTCTTTATCTACAGCCAACAGTGAAAGAGCTGAAATAGTTTTGGCTGGCTGCTGAACAACCCAGGCTCAATTAAATGTCCTAACCAGCATAATTTTAAGGCATGAACTTGCAAGTCTGAGACACTGGAAACCAGATGAAAGTGGGCCCTGAAACCAACAGATTTTAGGTCTCTAGACTTCTTGCAGATGTACAGAGTGACTCTGCATGACAGGAAATAACTTGGAGTTGCACCAGTTCCTGCTCCTAAGTGAGTTTAAGCAAGACTTAGTCACTAACTTGTTCAGACTGAGACAATGCTGGGCAAAAGACAGGCAGAAATCCAGCAAACCAACTGGAAAACTTTGAAATCAAATGACAGGTGAATTTAGACATTTTGAAGAGTCAGAGGCTGAACAAGGTTTGCTTTGAGCAATTTTAGAATCAAAAGCTCCAAGCATGCCAGAGTTCTGTTTTCAGTGCCAAAGTCCTAATTGGTTTAAGCCCTATAAACAACACAGAGTGGAAAAATATTAACACGTTAGTGCTGGCGGATCAAAGAACAGAGTGATTTCCCAAGGCCACTTTGGCAAAAGAGACAAGAACTGAGCACAGATTTCTCAAGTCCTAGCCCAGCACTTCCATCAGAAGATTCTTTTCAAAAGATTTATTTCCCAAATAATCTTACCAATAATGCATAGTTCACCTCCCTAAGAGTAGGTCAAATTATCATCAAAGAATAACTACCCTGAAAAGACTTTCTGTTTTCTCTTTCGTTGTGCTAAACAATCTAAACAAACTCAGTCTTTCCTTGTAGATCACATTTTCTAGATGTCTGATAAAATCTGTTGGTTTGCTCTGGACTCTTTCCAATTAGTACACATCTTCTGAAGTGCACCAATTAAGATTAGTTTTGGCACAGGACCAGGCACATTAATGAGAATGATGATTATTAAAAACTCTCTCAAAACATTTCAGTTTGTGCACTTATGAAGCACACAATACAAGCAGAAAGAAAAATAAATAAAACCTTTCGGAAATTTAAGTCTCCCAAAAGAGTTCTATCACCTACTCAAGGATGCTGGTAAACAAAATTGGATTATTACTCAGACAGTGAAGTCACAGAAAGAGCAAATAACTGACATATTCTGGCAGAGTCACACAGCATCCAAAATGGGGACAATAATCTAATTCCTCTGAAAGAAAAACTGCTAGACAGTCTGTCGCTATGAAATCAGAAATTTAGAAATATACTGACCAATACCAAAACCTGTTACTGAAAAAGTACAATGACATAACCTAATGGAACTCTGATACCTGTTCTGAACTGTCCAACTTTATAGAAATTTTGCTTGAAGACAGTATTGTATTTATCTCAAATAACGTTTCTGAATCTGAGGAAAAAAAAAAGCTATTTTTCAGGAGGTATCTGCTAACATATACAAAGTTAATACTAGCTGCAATAGGATGATTTTTACAAGATAAGCAGTAATGCAGACCAAATCATATTTTCTCCGAATGTGATTGGGTGCAGTTTCTCCTTGGCTAAGAAAAATGATGCTCACACTCAGCTCAATGGCTTCTCTACCTGTAACACAGTAATTTATGAATCCTAACATAACTAATACCAACATTTCAGAAAATAATCTATGAGTTCCCTGTTACAAATGGGATCCACCAACTTAATGGGAGTTTTGACAACTTGAAATGATCATGTATCTGTGTATACATTCATGGTGCATGATATAACTGCACTCCTGCCCTCCACAGTCAGGCACTGTCTTATATTCTTAATATAAGAAAGTACTCAATAGTGAAGGGATTCTATCTCAGAAAGAAGACCAGACAACAGTAAAGTTATTGCTAAGCTCAAAAAAACTTGTTCTGTGTCAAAAATCCTTTTCTCAAGAGGAAACTTAAGTTGTGAAGCAAAAACCAAAACACTTTCTTTGTCTTCTTAAAACAATAGCAAAAAATTTTTACCTCCTCCTTATATAAGATATTCAGGTATTTATGGCCTATACAAAGACACGAGTTATCATTATCGATAATAACAAACACAATTAGGGTTGCTTTTTGACACATTAATACAACATCTTGTTCCCACTTTCTTCCAGGCTGCAAGCCACATGAAATAAAGTAATGAGCTGTTTCCAAGCTGTAAGTGTCTTACTCCCATCCAAAAGCAATGGAAAATTAAATTTATCATATTTCATGCCCTTACGCTCTCAAGGAGAGCATTGGGTAAAAGTGAACTTAGAAAAGCATGTAAAACAATGAAGGTGTAAGACTTGATGAATTTAAACTAAACTAGCCTCTCTGGCTTTTGAAAGCCTCACTAGCTTTTGAAAGCTAAATGCTCAGGAATTATACTACCTTAGCAGACAGAACTACATTAGTTAGAAAATGAGTCCTCTTGCAAAAAGACAGAAGGGAAAAAAAATCAGAATAAACTAATTTTGTATTAAAAGCAAAATTAAAAAAACAAAACAAAACACTATTACTGCACATCTTGATAACCTTACCTTACAGAAGTCTTAATAAAATTGTCAACATTTCGTGCCATCGAGTGGATTACATACATCAAAGAAATTACAACCAGTCAGTTTTCTGGCCAGGTCTAAATCAGTTCTTTTCCTCAGTATGTGAATGACTGAACTCAATGGAAAAATTCCCATACAGTGACTTTCCCTGATCCACTTCACACTTGCTCTACAATATCCTAACAATGATTTTCAGAGTTCTTTTAATTATATGAGAAAAACAACAAAAAATTTAAATATTTTGGAATTCTAGATGGCGATTTTGCATTAAAACATGCAGAAAAATAATATATTAAACTCACACAGACCTTCCAGGCCAGCACTACAAGAAAAAAACCCTTTCATAACTGAAATACTGACAATGCTAAAAACTACAAGAGATTTTAATAACTGATCATCATGGGACAGAGAGTCAACTCCACTAACTAATGATTACAAAATTAAACTCCTTCACAACTATCATTTGACTTGAGTCTTCTGATTGGAGCCTATCCAGCTTTGTCAGCTATGTTGGTTGCACTAAGAAACCACATTGCTTACAGCTCAGTCTTGTTATCAACTAGTTATTTGCAGGTATTTCAGTATATTAAAAATTACAGTGAAACTTAGAATCCTTTTAAATATAAAAAATTTGTAAGTTTTACACTAAACCTACATGCTCAAGCTTTGCTTTTTAAAAGAAAATGCCTGCTCAACTCCACTACAATGTAATCCAGATTGACTGAGTATGCTATTACAACATCTTAGCTGTTGTCCAAGTCTTGTGTTTGCTGTTTGGCCACTGGTAGTGCAGCAAGCACAGCTGCTGAAAAAATAGAAGCAATACATTAGAAACAGCAAAGGCTAAGTATATGGATCACTCTTATGCATAACATTTTAGGAAAGAAATCTGATTCTATTACTACCAAGAGGCTAACATAATTGAACAAGAACAGATTGCCATAGCTTTGCAGAATGCCCAAACAGTTGTTTGCTATGAGCAAACTATTTCAGAATAACTCTGGATTCTCTCTGCCTTAGAAGGGATATTACTCACACAGAATTACCTACACTTCCTTCTGCTTTTCTTACCATTTCCCTTTCAAATAATGACTGACCTTGAACCTTCACGAGTGTACAAAATCACTCAGCTGCAAGGCGGGTTACCGTTAAAAAAAAATTATGTATCCAAAATCATGAGTTCTCACTTTGTTCCTACATGAATCTTTTACCCCCCTTGTTTCATTGAGTTCCACGTTTGCTAACTTCTCTCTCATTTTCTTTGCATTTTACTTTCATAAAATAAATATGAAAATAAACTTGTATCCTAAGACTAATCAAAAAAATTGGTCTGTGACCTCCCTGAATACAGCAAGACTAGCATGCTCCTTAACAAAGTTAATGTGATACATCTTGGGAAAGAGGGGAGAAAATAAGAGACTTCTATTTGAGAAATGCAAGTTAACCCTCCCCTCCTAAACGTAGGTTTTAATTTAATTCATAATAAAATCTGTATCATTAGGGAACTCAGTCTTGCTAACTGACATTTTTATATTATTATAGCTATTCAACACAAGTTAGAATGTTTCAGCATTTTCAAACAAACTGTTATTTTCCTGGAAATAAGTATCAAGAAACATCACTGGATATTGCTGGAAAACCATTTTTGAACGTTGTGCAGACTTAAATACAGTAATCAACTGTCTGAAAAGAGTTAAATCAGTCAATATGCCTTTTTTCCTAGTAATTTTTTGGAAAAGGGATGAAAATGAGTCATGTCTTTGGGGCTAAAAATGATTATTTTTTGTAGGTAACACTGTTGTTAAATCTAACAAATTCCATGTAAATACTACTCCCTCTAGTTAATCATTCCTTCATGAATACCAAAGCAGTATTTGTCTTTTAATTCCAGAGAGGAAAAATAACACACCTTAAAAAGAACTATGCTGGTGCATGTTTCATTGACATATGCTATATATGGTTTCTCCCTCAGGAATAGCTAGAATTGTTAGCAGGAATAGTAGCAGTAGTAGTAGTACTAGTAATAATAATAATAATGATAATAATAATAATTAATAATAATAGTAATGTATACGGACATTAATCTTGCTGATTTCTGTTATTCCAAACAATTCATCTTCCATCACCTTTCTCCTTTCAAGCCTGCTTTCATTTTTCTCCTACCTACCACCCAGTGAACGTTAGAAATCTGATGGATAGTACTATTTTCTGAAAATAGGAACCATCCCTGAGGCTGTATTCACAAAGCAGGCTTTTTGTGCACAGTATCTCACGTCAATTCTGTAATTCACTCAGTGCTTGGTAGGGAGCCAGAGGAGACGCCTACAGTTCATACACAGAGATGTGCAAGATAGGACTCACCCTTTAAAAACACAACAAAACAAATCTATTTGAGATTATCTTCCACATATATCTTCCACATACCTTTGCATAAAGGAATCTATGCACTTGAAAATTCTGAACTAAGCCTCTTCTTCAAAGTCTTACACCAGACAGAGAAAGAAAAACCTGTATTTTCTGAACTAAAAGTCATGGGCTTTCACTCAGGGCAGGAGCTCACTTCCCTTCACTATACCACAAACAGCTGAGACTGCAGCAGGAAATACTGACTTAGGCTTCATTGAATTACTTATGACATTGCCAATGTTTTAGTGGCCACGTCACAAACTGGCCCACCAAAGCAACCGATGTCATCTAGGTGAATGCAGAAGACAAAAGAAAGCAGAAAAGCCACTCTATTTCAAACATGTCTTTTGTCATTCCATCAGATTTGGGCTAAAAATTTTACATATTAAATTGAATGTGCAGAATGTGGAAGAAAAACTGCAATGCATTTTTAAATGCTTTAAAGAGCAACAGTACACCGATTTCTACAGTGAACATGCAAGTGTTGTTCTGTATTAATATTTAATTGGTTAAAATGCTCTTGTGTAAGTCATAAGAAAAAAGGTTTTAAAAATAACAATTTAAAAATATTATTACTCCCTTTTGTGCCTAAACGATTTAAAACAGCAAATTAAGTACACATAAGTATAAATTTTATATCTCATTTTAAAATATATAACATGCACAAATTGCTAGTGAAACTTCAATAACAATCTGGGGACAATGTCTCATAGCTGCATTAAAACAGAGAATAATAAGAAAGTCGGAAGTGGCAAAGTTAAACATTCTCTAGTCTATTCCTATTAACAGTATAAATAGTCATGGAAGGAACTGTTCACCAAGATTACTATGTTCTACCAAGGACGTATATTTCCTTAAAATTGAAATGCATTTAACTTACATTAAACATTGGAATTACACATAAAGAAACAAAACAGTACTATACTGTAAATACTTGACAAAAAAGGACTTTCACAAGTTGTTAAAACACATGCATGGATCTGTAAGTCTACTTTATTTACTGATATACATGCAGTACCACGGCCTAATTCTTATCTCCAGTTCAGGAAAAGAAGAGAGGATTTTCAGAGACAAAAGGAGTACTAGGGCTTGAGAAAAAAAGGCCTGCAGGTAAGAATCCAAGAAAGGTCAGAGGCAGGTCAGGAGAAAGCTGATGTTCAAGATCTTTGTTTTTCCTTAGAATACAAGAAAGTCATGGCAAGACTTCCGCACAGAAATGCAATATGCACATGTTTGATATTAAAAGAAGAGAGAGCTCTCAGCTCTTAAATAACCATGAACATTTTAACTGTTCATGTCACTGTAATGTTAAGAGAAAAAATAGATGGTTCGGATTTCTTAGTTTTTCTGATTAATGCTCAGAGAAGGATCAAGAAAAGATGAGAGTAACTTGCAGCTCAAACTGATGGCTGACTGTGGTTCACTTAGGCCATGCTCTCACAAAGGACGAACACAAACTACATCCACTTGAGCATTTTCAGTTATGCTACCTAAACAGGGCAGTAAGGAAAAAAGGATATGTGGTCTCTTACAACAACCAGAACCTTGATTCTCTGATTGTGGTCTCTAGACCACTACATTTCTCAAACTTTTTAATTGAAGGAATACTTAACCTCTGGAAGAAAAACAAACTCAGAGACCATCTTGTGCTTACTGTGCTGGAGTAGTCACAATGGTCTTCTTTTAGAGACAAATATGCTTGTATGTATAGGACAATATGGCTGTGCAGGAATTTCTGGTTTTGACTTGGTTTTTGAGCTCCCTTTTGATATTTTATTGACCATCAATTATCTGCAGACCATGGGCCGCATAGCATTGCTTTAGGTGGTGCTGCAATTAAATCACATCACTCTGAGTACTGGAACTAATGAAGCTTGGTCTCTTAAAGATTTGTTTTTCATGGTTGATTGACTTTGGTGCCTAAGAATGCAAACTCCAACTGAAGCTTTCTCTTATGGCAGGTGTTTATAAGGGCTTGCTAGCTTACTGTTTACTCTTTCTCTCCCTGCTCCCCATTCTCCAGTGGCTAATAGTGTGCAATTTAATGACGTAGGTTTTTGGTTGTCTGTAGCCCTTCCAGGGGACATTTACAGAAGCTCTCTACTATACTCTGCCATCTATTTTCTCAAAGTTTGTAGGAATTCATCAGTCTTTGTCAGACATGTTTGAATTTGGCCACGGAATTCAAAAAAGTTATTATGGAGATGCAGGCGTAATTGGTCACTGAACACACGTGCTGTAAACATGCATCTTGTTTCCACAGGAAGTGAGGCTAGAATAATTTGCCTTACTCTGATTTTATTTTCCAAAACTCATTGTCCACTTATTGGGCAGAAAAAAATACAAAATTTTGCTACCGAAATAGGAACAGAAAAAACCAAACCATTCCCCTGCCCTTACTTAAATGCCCTCCCCATACATCATGCCTTCTAGACAATCCTATTCTCTTTCTTCCTCCAGCCCCAAACTGAGCTGCTACGCTCCCACACTCTTCCGTTGCATACCGCATACTCTCATACACTAGGACCAGAGTCCCTCATTCTCCATTACCTGTCTCTATACTCTGTCTCCTGAGACACCTAAGCCACACCCAGCCTCCTTGTTATCTGCTCCCAACCTTACCCTACCTCAGCCATGCTTCCCAGCCAGAAGTGCAGGCATGCTTCAAAACAGTAACCCTGTATGAAGCAAGAGACTTCAGTGGCTCAACATTTATCCACTACAATTTCAAGAGAGAGGTGAATTTACATTAATAAATTTCACGCTATTGTCAGTGTGAAAACAGTAACTTGATAAAAAGGTAACTGTACACTTTATCTGCCTTTCAAATACATTCCAATATGTTCACATAAAATCTGAGTTTTCTGAGTTTAGAGAAGACCTTGCAGTACCAGACTTAAATCAAATATTTTGTGTTCATTACAACAGGAGATGAGACGTACTGGTTTGTAAATTTTTTTTTTTCCCCCCACAAAATAAGTCATACATCCCATCCTGCTAAGAGATAGCCCACCAGAAACAACACTTTGACAAGTTTTCACAGATTTTTAGGATTCGGCACACAAACCTCTAGGCTTACATGAAAAACTAATAAATTCATTGCTGATTCAGCAGTGCCTCAATGATGAATAACAGATCTGAAAAGATGACAATATCAAGGTATTGAAATAATTGTATCCTCAAAACACAAAGCCATTTTGGAAGATGGAAAATACATTTTATGGAACTGTAGATAAAAATCAACGGTTTTTACCCCTCTCAATCATTCACTCATCCTTTAATATTACAACTTTTGAATTAACGCTTTTTGGTCTAGGAAAAAGGCATAGGAAAAAGACTCCCCTTGTAATTCCAAATTTCTAGATAAAGAAACGAATATTGTCTAAAACCAGAGGCAAACAATTTTATTGATTTCTACTAACTGGAGTCAAGCCTTTGCAATTTGTCATTTTTTAATTTCTCCACAATGCTGCTTAAAAAATCTAATAATTTTAATGCAATCAGACACCAAATTCTTGCTAGGCATCAAGTTAAATTAAGTGTGTCCAAGGTGATTACTGTTATGTATTATTTACACGGCTATATATGCAAAAAAAATCTCATATTACAGACGAGAACCTTATTGCGTCAAATATTGCATAATAATAGTAGAATCCATATCTCATACCTTATATGAGAAGCAACATATGCATAGCTCAGCGAGATGGGAAGAAATATGAGACAGTAAATATTTGGACAGTGCAGTACCCAAGTTCCCTAACCATTGTAAAACTATAGACTTTAAATTATACACAGTAAAAAAATTACTAAAGTAGGATTATACTTTAAGTGTAATGTCAAAAAGCCATAGACCACCATAAGGACAAACCCTTGTCCCTTACTTACCATATAAATAAGATATTTTGTAATGATGATATATATTTAAGGTATAGTTTTACAGACACAAACATATATATGTATATAAATAAAACATATACATAACTATACTCAGTCTGCTTTCAGAACATAATAATCATGGAGTCAGAGAGAGAAATATGAGGAGACTCTGACCGAATGCCAACAGAGCAGACATTCAGTTGTTATAGGGAGTGTTTATTGTCCTGGAACAGGAGCCAATATTGTGCATTGAAAAGCCATTGGTTAAAATGTCTGAACACTGTTGGGAAGAAGGACCAGAAACTAAAACATTCCAGCTGTTCTAGCTATGCTCCCTAATTGCTGAGTTGTCCAGCAATACTCTTTCGCACTACTTCAGTGTGCCTTTGTGAAGCTGCACAGAGCTGGCACAGGGGAGAGAATCCTGATGCCAAATTGGACAGCATTTATTGGTCATAGTCTGCCTTGAGGAAGAGATTGGTTTGACCTTAGGAGGGCACAGAACGCAGGTTTTCTAGGTCCCAAGTTCTCTAATCATTGTGACACTGTAGCCCTGGTGATCACTGCTACCATGTTTCCCTCTACTTCTGTCCTTACCGCAACTTCTGTACTTTGTGTTGATTTCAGATCTTTTGTGTACTGGATAATACCCTCAACCATGCCTCTCTGATCCACCCCACCATGCATTTCAGATGATATACTACCCACTGTCTGGACCCCAAACAAAACAGGCATAAGTCAAGCAGCAATTCTTTTGCTGCAATGAAGACATCAGGTGCCCACCACATGCGCTTACGGACTCAGAGTACATTCACTGGCAGACTTGGGTGACTACGTCTACAGGGCTTTGTGGCTTGTGCTCTTGAAAGTAGAATTTAAGTTCTACCTAAACCACATTTCAGGTGCCTAAATGCTTTTTTGAATATGGTCAAACTTATCCAAAAGTTTTCCTACTCTGTATGAGTTTTGTAATATTAAATCTCCATGTAAAAAATAACAACAATTACCAGAGAAATCTCCTCTCTACTCTCATTAGATACTGCTTTTGGTGGAAGATTGAGGCTGCATAAGCAACCAACCTAACCACTTGCATTTAAGACTTGTATTATAAAACTTTGCTCATTTCAAACAACGGAAACCACACATATACACAGACTAGTTCTGCACTGCTTTGGTCAGGTGAAATCAGCTTGTATTTGAGTCTATTAAAGGCAGAAAGATTTGGTTTCAGGCTCATCTTTTACTACTGCGTAGCTGTTAAGGAAGTTGAATTATTACACTTCACTTTTACTTTTCTATAGAATTTTTTAAACTATTCTGTAGCATGGAGGGATTATAGTTTAACATAAGGCTTTCGTAAGATGTTTGAGAAATTAAAAAAGAGCAGAAATGCAAATAGATGGTATTGTATAGTAATTTTATGTGCTACTAGAGATATTAATTTACAGTTTTAATGGTTCACTTCCGATTAAGTTCTAGAAGAGTTCTCCAGAAGTATAGTTTGAGCAAAACTACTGCCACTCACCTAGACCTTACAATTAAAGGCTAGCAGTGCTCACTGCCAATCCTCTGTATGCAGTAACAGCAGCAAAACCATTCACTGAAAAGGAAAGAGACAACTCCAGCCAGTGGATGCTCTAGTCTTTTATAACCTAGATTTTGCAAAATCCCATGCTAAAATCCATGCTTATCAAATGTACATTGTTCAACCATGCCGGAAAAGATCTATTAATATCTAAGGATAAACCCAGTGTATTCTGCAGTCTATGTTATAGATATCTATTCTGAATCTGAGTTCTCCAAAACTCTCCTTAGATTGCAAGGAAAAAAGGAAAAAAAAACGTCAGAAATAAACCCAAGGAGACGCCATGAAAAACTTTCAATAGGCTCATAAATGACCATCTCAGGAATATTGTGTACAGAAGCTATTTTTATATTTATTTAAAATAAATCTTCATGCAGACTCTTCTGCAAAGTTCCAACTTTGGTTGATTTATGTTTTGATAAGTTTAGTGGCTTATGAGACCTTACCTGAGGTTAACAGTGTATTTCGACCCTCTGAAGAACAAAGCTGTGAAGCAATGAGGCAACCAAACCTGCATTAGTTCCTCCTAGCTTTCAGCACTGTATGATAGAATCTGTAATCTTTACTGGCCACAGCACAGCAGAAAAAATAAAGGTGGTTATCTGCCAAATGAAGAAAACTGTTTGCACTTTTTCAGATACTTAACAAGTAAAACTCTTAAGAATAACTTAAATGTTTTCAGCAAGTTTTCAATGTATGGCTTCTAAATGTTATATATGTATTTATTACCTACTGCCCTAAAAGTAGCTGGAAAAATGCAAGCATCTTGAGGTTTCATAAGACATTTAAAACCAAACTTGTGACATTAACAAACTTGTGACATTTTGCATTCATAAGTGTATCAAAAGTCTTTTAAGAGGGAATAATACTTGGAATGTCACTGTTCCCCAGGGTGAGACAAATGTATGACAAAGCTTGTTCTGAAACAGGGAGGAGGCAAGCCAGAGAAACCCATAACTTGTGTATAGAGTATTGTTTCAAGTCACTACACACTTTTCATACTTCATAAGACAAGAAAGAAGCACTTAGCAATTTTACACACATAACCTACTAAGAAATAATGCTCATACTTTCCATGAAGTATCAGTATCAGATTATTGACAGTAGTAACAAGCAAACCCTAGGAGTATAGAAATTAATAGCTTATGCAAAGAGCTGAGATAGAAATATCGCCATTTACACCTTCACCTGCCCTTTGCTGATGGGAATATAATGCTGCATCCAGTGGAAAGTTCCTAAATATAATTTTTTTCCCACTAAAAAGTGTTCCTACCTAAAGGTACAGGTATTTTTTTCTCTAGATTTCAATTAGATTGCTTTACATCAGAAAAACAAACCAACAAACAAGCAGGAAAGAGAGATGGAGCTTATTAGCAGACTCTGGAAGTGCTACCGAAGGATTGTAAAAGTAGTCCGTTGGAGTAAGTACCTAATTTTGGACAATCTCAGAACAAAAGTAGGACTGCAGGTTTCTTCAAATGTAAGCTTTAGTTGACGTAGAGAAAACAGTATTTCTTGAATTCTGCAAATCAGATGGATTAATTAGGTTGCTAGCTGTAAACAGCTAGTCTTACTGCCCACGACGGATTTTGCAAGTGAGCAGTTCACATGTTCTGTCATAATTCCTGCATACAAATACTCAGTTTTCAGGCACTTTGAACTTGTATTACCGGTTAAGAGAAGACTAGTGTAGTTTTCTTTTAGAAAAGTCTAGTCTAAGTTACTTTTTAAAGTTGACATGTACATAATGTTTCTTTCTTTTCCAAACTTAGTGGTTTTCCTATAGATTTTCTATGAAGAATGAATAGGTTGGAAAGTAGTACTTTCAAGAGCTTCCCTTTTGTTTCTTGAATTTACATGCCCAAATCAGATTGCTGGCCCTCATGTTGTTTTTTAAAAACAACAAAATACCAGACTTTGCTGTAAGTTGCTTCAGGGTCGCATACTGTAAGCTTTTGTTCCTTTCAATTAACAGTGGTGCTGGCCTTTCCGAGACAACCACTCAAAGGCCTTGTTCATGCCCAAAAGCTCATGCTACTGCTGCCTCCATAGCATTATGTTGTACGGTATGAAGCTAAAGCTTCATTAGTCTTCAATGTAAGACACGACGTAAGCCTCACGTTCGCGCATAGAAGTACATTTAGGTTTGTAAATCTGTACGGAATGCCTGTGCCTTTTCTAACGGTGGCTAGCGACAACCGGCCCCTTGCCGGTGCCGGGGATGGTGTTCCAGGTGTCGCTGGGGTCGAAGGCAACTCGCGCTGCAGCGCGGCCGCC
>NW_009213370.1:0-6191 GCF_000690835.1 Fulmarus glacialis | reverse complement strand
CATGCCCAGGTCTCACATTTTCCGATACAATCCCATTAATCACCACCACCTTTCCTGTGTTTTGACATATACACACAGATATCATTCCCTTAGGCTATGGGCCATCCCTCTAAAATGTCCATTGAATTCATTTAGTCCATGACTTTGGGTTCCATCTGTCAGAACAGTCTTTCAAGGCCGGAGAGATGGTGTGTGGTGTTGGGCCGTTGCATTCTGAAGCCAGTTCTCATTTCAGTACTGCTGCGCGGTTCTATCATCGTTGCACTTTGCTCGGTTTCATCAGAGTTCATTCTTCATTAATCTGGATGATTTTTACTGCAATACCATTGATATGGCATATAGCAACCACAGAAATGATGATATACAATATCATATAACAATTAACATCATACAATTCAGTTCATTGGCTATTTTCACCCAAAGTCAAATCCCCTTGAGGTACACACCAGACTTCCCCATCCTTTCGCATTACCCACCAAGAGCACCCAGGTCCTTGAGCAAAAGCAATCCCACGGATGGGTTTTCCCTTGCCAGAGGCAGGAGTAACCCAGACTGTCTTCCCCAGCATATTTCTTATGTGCACGACAGGGACTTTATCTCCATCTACAGTATGTAAGAGTTTTGATTGGGCAGGGCCAGCTCTATTGGCAGATCCCCTGGTGTTGACTAACCAGGTGGCTTTTGCTAAATGTGTATCCCAATGCTTGAATGTTCAAGGTACCCCTAACAGATATCTCAGTACTGGTATGTTGTCTCCAGCATGTCTTCTCAGACCATACCTTGACTGAGCCTCATACAAAGCCAGTTGAGGACATGGCCGCATATTTGATCACATTTTTATGCATTTGTCAAAACCTCTTAAATTAAAACCTATCTGGGACATTAAAAATCTAGGCTTGCATTCTCCTTTTATCTGACTTATAGTTGAGATATCTCATAGCTGAGTGGAGGCAGAAATCTCTAGCTGCTCCTCTTCATTTTCTGCTCTTTGACTGATGCAGCCAGTGGGGTTGTGAAATCCTATTTTAGATGCCTAACTATCTCCTCCATGGCAACTTGTCACTAATTCTCAGCCATGAACTACACTGGCAAGCAGAACAGTTGAAAACTAGAAGTTATGGTACTTCAGCAAACTGAAGTCCCCTAGTACCTTTCACTTTGCCTGTATATAGTGTGATTATAATTGGAAGGAAATCTTGAATATCATACTGTGTATATCAAATGTATTGTTTCTATTTCTGATCATGATCAATGACATGTAAAATATCTTGTAAAAGACACAACAGAATATTTTTCCCAAAGAGTTTGCAAAATAAGCAGTAGATGCAGAAAAGACAATATGAACTAAAGCCCTCAGGTTTTATGTTTCATAAATATAAAAATCTAGTTTTGTGTGTATCACAGGAACAGTGAATCTTTAAGGGAGACTTTAATGAGGAAAAGGTAGCAATAGAAAAGCATAATACTTTTCACCTGGGCCTTTTTCTGAGGTCTCACCTCTGCAAAGTTTTTTCTCAACAATCTTAAACCCTTCCCAGCCCCAGCACTGCCTTCCTCCACTTTTGTTTCCAAACTATTTGCACCATTCTATGAGGAATCAGAAATACTATGTTGCCAATCTATTTAATAAAACATAACCAAATGAATTCAAAAAACAAATACTGAAAAATTTGAATCAGCCACTTCCTAACAAGCTACAGAACACGAATATGATTTGTTAATTATTTTAGAAAAGCAAATCCAACAATATTGTAATTGGCTGTCAGCATCTCTCAAATTATTTGTTATAAATTATTTACTTCCTAATCCAAAGCAACAGCATCCCCAAATCCAATTTATGAACAACACCTGAGTCTTGCTTAGGGTCCTGAGTTAGTCATCTCTGCTAAGGACTGAATTAGGGTGTAATATACATTTTTTCCTTCAAAAATGAGAAATAATGAGGCACTGGTGGAGAATATATGGCTACATTTGCTGCAGCAGCAGAAAATGGAGCAATGATGCTGCTTATATATCTGCAGATTTTGATACTGTATATAAAATGTCATTCATTTTCCTACAGCCTCTATGAATTCTAGCAGGAAAATAATGAGTGATATTTAGAGTGACCTCTACCAGTATTCCCTCTGAATTAAGCTTTTCTTAATCTTCCATCTTACAGAGGTCAGATCACATTAATCTTACTGTCATGTATGATGCTACTAACATCAGTGGTGAATTAAATTAATATGGGGAGAGTTGTACAATCACAGGAATACTAGTGGAAGTTTTGCCAAATAAAATTTAACTTATGATACCTCTTATCTTATATAACATATATTTATGTTAATTGTTAAGCATAGTAGCTTTTCTATTAGAAAATTATATCTCTAAAACATGACACTAGACATCTAAAAAGTACCAAGATTGTATCTTTTATTTCTTTTTACTCCAAATATTTTCCTTCTCTGAATTAACTGTAGCAAGTCATTTCATGTGTAAACCAGAAAACAGGCAAAAAGAGCTTTTCTTTAATTTTCCTCTGCTCTTCAGAATTATTGAGTTTAAAAGAAATTAGGAGGGATTGGCTTTTTCTTTCTTTCATTACCTTTTCAGAATCCTTTACTTGTGGTTATATTTTAAGTTGTTGGGTTTTTTTTTAAGTCCTTCATTTTGTCTCCTAGAATAATGAAGACTATATTGCTATATTTTCAGGGAGGGACTGGATCAGTTTGATTCGGAAGAGGTATTTTGTGTCAGCATTCCAGACTTCGGCTTGCTGTGCACTCTCAATGTGTATTCTCTAAGAAATTTCACAGACATTTTATGTAAAATGCTATATGCCTATATATTTTTAAAAATAATTATCTATGAAATTTTCACAGTCAAAATATACTGGACAGAATTCTTTACAGCAGCAATTGCATGCAGTCATGTGTAAACTAATCAATCAGTATAAGCATCTAGTCTGAGGAAGTTCTACTGCTGTGGCTTCAGTGGGAATTTGACTTTTATCCACAGATCACCATCCAGTAAAAAGTTTTCCCCAAAAATATATTTTTTGGAAAAAAAAATCAGATTTCCATTCTTGCATTTTCTTTTTGGGTACATCTTTCTTGCCCGTTCTCCAAAGGAGTAAACTTGATTGCTATATATTGTCTCACTTTAAAGATCATACTTCGTAATCAAAATCAAATAATTCTATCTTACCTTTGATGGAGAAATCACTGGAGCAGATAATTAGTTGAGGACTTTAGCCTTAAGCAATTTTTTTTTCCTCTCCAGACACATGGAAAAGATTTCAGATCCAATGTCCATTCTTTATACCCTTATATAGATGTGTATATATGCATATAGATATGTATCTGTGCATGTATGCATACATGTTCTTACCAACATTAAATTTGATCTTTCTGTGATATAAATTGCAATTTTGCCTGAATAAATTAAACAGCAAGTGCTTTCCCTAATGCAACTCGACTCAACTCTCTCTTGCTCAAGAGGCAAGCAAATCCTGAGTCATGAAGATCTGCAATGCGGATTTGAGAGCATTTTATTGTTCCACTTAGTGTTTGTCACCTCTCAAAGGTTCTCAAATAAATTGCTTAACTGTGCAGGGGCCATACGAGGACAATTGTACACTAGTTACTCACAGATTTTTAGAACGAGTAATTCATCCAGTAAAGGATTAGGCATCTGGTAATGGTGGCTATCTGTTGAACCGGCTTGTTTGTTACAGTAATTTGTTTTTCTGGAATGTCAATTTTATGTTACTGTATGTGGATCAAAACAACATGGGAAAAGTCAAGTTAAGAAATGTAAGAAATCATGCTGTAATTATTTAGAAAGAGGGATCAATATTTTAAAAAGCCTCTGTACAATAGTGCTTTCTAGTAGTGTTTTAGAGGTGTTTAGTATTAAACGTTGAAATTGCTTAAAAAGAACTAAAAATCAACTCACGATTCACTTTTAACTGACATTTTATCTGCTTCATATCACCCACCAGAGTGACAGAGATAATAGTGCTGTATTTCTGAGAAGGATTAGATCACACTGACGCAAAGGTGTTTTCAAAACACGTATGTCATGGTTGTAGAGGGACCCCTTACAGAGAATGACTCATGCTCCAAGAATGCCAGCTTCACTTTGCAATTTGCATCTTAATACTTTTAAAGTAAACAAGACTTGTCTCATATGTTATTACAGGTCCACAAGCAGTGCATCATCAGAAAAGAGGAGAGTGGAGGAGAGAGGAGGGGAAGGGTGGGGAATGAGAAGAGGGAGGAAGAGAAGGAGGAAGGAGTAGTATAAATAGCAAAAATCGCATGATTCGGGAAGATCATATGCTCTAGAACAAGTGGAATTTTTTTTCAGGCTTCGTTATAAAGAAATTTCAAATTCTGTTCAATATAATACGTGCCAAGAAAAAAAGGAAAAAAAAAAAAAAAGAAAAAAGAAAGAAATACAAACAGGACAAGGTGAGATATGTATACCATATATACCATATGGTATATACTCTAACAAGTTAGAAACAAAAAAAAAATAAGGGCTTTTTCTCAAAAGACAAGGAAAAGGCCTGAAAAATATGAAAAAATCTCCTGAATATTTAACTTAAGGAATTTTCTAAAGAGTAGTAAAATAGTGCAGACAGACACATGTTAACCCACATGTTAACAGACATAAGCTGGTTCCAATCTTAACGATCATTTAAACATGTTTTCCACCTCTGTGAAAAAGTGGCTGCAAGACTGATGATATTTGATGTGTCATACCTATCTGTATATCTAATGCCATGATCTAGCCTTATAAAATTATATTGTTTTAAAATTTCCCAACTAAATGCTTTCCATTCTACCCAATAATAGTTTTGTGGCAAGATATGCAGTTAAAAATCTAATTCCTTTCTAATAATTGTTTCTTACCTTGGCGTATTTGGATTACTTTAACTCTGGACTGCTTATTTAACATTTTAACATTTAACATATAATAATACCTAAAGATTTAGCATCTTCAAAATACAAAGATCTCTTCCTGCCTCTAACTCCATTCTACTGTGAGTTTTGTCTCTAACAAAGGGTGAAAGGGAAAAAAAGAAAATAGTAAAAAAGGAAGAAAATTAGCTTAGAAATTGAGCATGTAATAATAAAGCATAATAGCCCACGATTCTGTTGCTATTAAATACACTATCACACTTTTTACAGATATCTTATATGCCACAGAGTAATAGAAACTATAAAAGGTCCTGACAGTACACTAGTGGATTGTTGCTGATTGTAACTCTGGATTGCAATCTTAGGAGGAGTATTTCATACTTATGTTCTCAATATTATATATTATCACATTTACAGTATCAATTTTTTGCCTCTGATCCCTTGAAACTTTACTGTCATCTTCATCGTAAATACATTATCAAAGGATGCTCTAAACACTGGAGATTTATTTTATTTTATTTTCATTTAATTTTAAGTGGAGATAACATGACTTGTTCCTGTTTATGAATTTTCTTGTGCATTGGATATATTATTATGTACTAGTCTATGAAGAGCAAAATGAAAAATAAGAACTCCAAGAGATATTTAAAACCATGGGAAAAGAAAGTAAAATCAAAAGTACAGAAAAGTTCTCTGTGTCAGAATGGACTCCTCCGGGAGGATGAGTGTCTCTATTGCAAAAGATTCTGAAGTCTCTCCAGGCACCATGATTTGGATTCCCATGATTTGCATGCTGACTGTATTTCCCTGTTGAAAACGTTATATAGGAAAACTCTTTTATTATTTGATTCTTTTCCTAGGCAATCCTCTCATGCCACTTTTAGCTTTTATAAACCATTTGGCTTTACTTCATAATCTTCTCTGTGCTCTTTATATTTTGTTTTTTGTCATGTGGTATTGTTTTTTCCCCACTGATATCTTTTATTACTTTCTGAAATACCCACATGAATCTCTTGTCCTTTCTTCCTTTATTATTTCTGAGTAGTGTTCTATATTAATTTCAGAAATGTTTAGATTTACTTCCCTAATGTTTTAACTGTTGTTACTTCTCTATCAGGAGCTCAAAATGACAACACTGGAGGTTTGAACATCCTTTTCTGGGTGTGAATATAACATTGGTAGGAGGGTTACAGGTTGCTCCATCAGCTGAACGTGGCCTCCATATTTTACACATCTAACATCTAACATCTTCTCACTGTGGAAGAAGGGGCAGGCAACTCA
>NW_009213369.1:0-18215 GCF_000690835.1 Fulmarus glacialis | reverse complement strand
GGTGCGCCGGGGCGGGCTGTTGTGCGCCGGGGCGGGTTTGGTTTTGCCTCGTACAGAATGCCTGCATGCTCTTCCCATGCGCGTTCCGGATTGTATTTTTCCGCCCCTGCTTATCTAGTCTGTCCTTGGGAAGCACACGCTTTTGTTGTCTTAGTCACATCATCTGAGGTGATGGTGACCGGTGTCTTTCTACCCAGACCTTGCGGTGTTCTTGGAATTTTTACTTTTTCCCTCTGAATGCTGCTGAATGGTCACATTTCATTTATTTTATTACGTCTACTACAAAGTAAGCGTCAGCTGACGTGATTCTTTGTTTCTGAATCTGCTGCGATCCTGAAGCATGTGTCAGGAATTGCTGTCTTTCCACATCTCTCTCGTTTGTAACGTGAACTCTAAATCTTAGTTATGAAGTATACAATTTATTTTACATGGAATGTTGCATGCACGCTGGAAGTTCACATTGTGGTTTGTGCTGACATGATGTGAAATGGTTTAAAGTGAAACCCCAATGGAAATGGGAGAGACTAGGAGGTATGAATAACAGGTATAAAGAAACACCTATAGACGTGGTAGGGGGGAAAAGCAGTACAGGAGCCAAGAGAATGAAAGCAAATGGATAGAAATAGAATTGGTCTGAAGAACAACGTATGTTTAACGCTTTATCCAAGCTCGTTTTGGGGGCACATTGATGTATGTGGGATGGTTGTAGCTGGATAATATGTTACCTCAAATCCAACAGGCCGTAACCAAAAAAAGTTGTCTGGTGTAACTGCAGCAGTAACCTCCACCAGCTGCCTGCCCTCCTTTTCTCCTGGAGGTTACTGCGTCTATAGCAGTAGGTGGCTGAACATACATCTCCTCCTGAGCTACTGCGATCTACAGCCTGACATATTACTGTATTTTGTGTTGAAAACTGCAGCAGCTCAGATGTGTGCCCCAATTCAGGGTCACTTACAAGTCAGCACCCTTACAGCCATATCAAATAAGATTAGAAGAAAGAAATCACCACCTTGCCTATGCTAGTATGAGCAGAGTTGGTAGTACGATAGTTGATTTTTTTCAGCAATGAAATATTTGAAGTAAACCACTAGTTACTTAATAACTGAGACAGCTGTACTGAATGTAGTTCAGTTCTGGAAGCACAGTTCAGAACTTTATCACAGAACAGCAGTTCCCTGAAGAGTCAAGTATATGACTTTACTATATCATCCAGAAATTTGGAACTGTCTGAATCCATCAAGCTGCCAGAGGGACTGCAGCTAGAAAAAGTTTGGGATCTGCTGAGTAAAATGTGAGTTTATTATAATATTTGATATAATTTGAACTTTCTCCACCTCTTCTGGGAAACCAATTTAGCTGTAATTAAATCACTGTAAGGATGTTAGGAGGTTTTCTTCAGTTTGGGTTTCTGCTATCTGGGCTATATTAAAGCATCATGTTTTCCATAAGTCTTAGCATTTTTCTTTGATCCTGTCACAAGCTTTTATGAGATTCTGTTCGCATAACTTTTCATCTCTAATCTCTGGCTAATGGTCTGCGTGGCAAAAAAGCAGGTTTGGTATTTACATGGCCTGTACATTTTTATTGAATTGCAAATCTTGGTCATGAAAGAAACCGAGGTTGGTGGGTTTTTGCTGAATCTGCCACTTTCTCAGTTCCTGGTAGCAGTTATCTCTGTTGCTGTATGAATAGAAATATTTCACCATGCTATTGTAACCAGTGCGTGAGTTCCTTGCTATTATTCCTTATTTTGTGAAGCAGGATACTCTCCCATTGTTATCCCTCCTCACCTCACCCCTCTCTATTTTCAAGCCTGTTCCCCCAAAAGCCTCTCTGTATGAGAGGTTTGTTACAAGACTTGCCTGGCTAAGCCACTTGAAAATTGTAGTACATTTAGAGGGTCTGGCTCGTTTTATCTGAGTATGGTATGTTCAGAAATGGATGGATAGATGGATGAGTGCAGCTTTTTAAATAATCAAACTGACTGCTAGAATTAAGAAACAATAATACGCGTTCTTGAACCTTGCTGGCTACCCCGCCATAAGAGCGCTCTGGGTGATGAGGATTCTATCAATTACTGCCTGTTTAAGCCAAGAGTTTAACTCTGTGGCATGCAGTGGACTGCCGTGTGGCAGTGGTAGCGCATGAGATCCTAGAAAATCCAATGCTGATTTAGGAAAAGTGATGTTTTCTAGTATGTGGGCTGTGTCAATATCATTGACACAACTTTGTTGTCAGGGTGAGATTATGATGGAAATTCTCTAGATGGAGCATGCTTTGCTTTGCACAGTGATGTTACCCGTGGTGACCTTAGGCTAGCTGTCTACATGGATTCACTAGTGCTTCTAGGTACTTCTGGGCTTTTGAAATATCTTTGTCACTTTTAGCATTTTGTTTCCACTATTGGGAAGTTGGTTGTTGGTTGCATGCCACCTGGGGGGAAGAGAGATACAACCGTGCATACAAACACATAGTATTTACTGGTTGTATATTCCAAAAATCAGGCTATAAACTCTTTAACCATACAGTGACAGAAAATTAATGTCCACAGATCTTCGATCTTCTAGGTAATTAGAAGAGTGAGAGTTATTTTAATCAGTTCATCACTAGGAAGTTTATGTGCATGTTCTGACTCCTGTTGCTTTTTGTGTTTTGGACTTTTTTAAAAAGAAAAAAGACGTGATAATTTTTGTTGTTTTTCTCCTATCTGCTTTAAATTTAGAGACTTATAATTAGCTTCCAGTTATTGCACAAAACAAATCCTGATGCACCTACCCAGCCTACCTACACGTGTCAGTGTTAAGAATGTAGGACAGGGAGGGACTGTGTGGGTTACTGGGTCCAATCCCTGGTAAATCCAGGCAAGAACCAGCAGTTGAGAATGGTCCACAACATATCTGCACCATATGCTAATCATCCTGTAACAAATTCAATGCTGCCAGTGAAATACGTAAAGCTATAGGAGAGAACAGGCCCTGGAATAGTGCCCAAGACTTCTGCCATACCTGGGAAGCTTTTAAGTGCAATGTCCAGATAGTGTTAAGAAATATGTGCCCCAGTCTCTGGAGGAAGACAGAAAGATTTCTATTGGTACACAGCAACCTGACAGAGGGAAAGAACTTGCTTGTGCACCCAAATTTAGTGACTAGGTTAACTCTTAGTATACTGTGAGCAGAACCACTTTACTATGACAAGTGAGATGAGGTAAGGCCTTTAGAAATATCAATAGCACCTCATGTTCTGTCTCAAGTTGAGGCCGACCTCCAGAGCTTTAGGAAAAAGTCCTTATAAGCAAGTGGTGTATCACGAAGAGTATATAAATATGGCTAAATACAGATTTAGCTGAAATACATGCATTTTTACAATAATAGTGAGCTTTTTTCTTTTTGTGTCTCGTTTTTTGGGAATGAAGATATAAAGGAATGAAGCTGTGGTGGTGGAAGTATACCCTTTATGCTGATATCAAGACTTACGGGAATTACAAGAAACAAAACCTGATGTCAGTTAAAACTGCTTTTGCAAAGAAGCTGCTATAGAGCAGAGCATGTTCTGTTGTCTTATGTCTTCCTTGTGGAGTAAGTAGATCTCATGGAAGGAAGTGTACGCTAGCGGGAGACAAATTAACTAGGAAGCTGATGAGTATTTCTGGCTCTTGTTCAGAGACTCACGGGTAGTGTACTCTGGGTGGGATATCTTCTAGCAATAGGAGAGAAGAATGGGAAGCAGAATGGTGTCTAAAAAGGCAGATAATCAAGATGTTTCCACGTTTAAAGTGTACGTGTACCATTTACGCTAAACTTTCACATTTAAAAAGGGTGTAACAGGAGTGTCAATTTATGTTTAGAAGCAAAATACTCCAAATGACTGCTGGGTTTTTCCTCAAAATGTTAGGGTCAGGGTTGATGGCCTACACGTTTTTTAATATGTCAAAGTCACCTAAAGATTATCAGGGATTTTTGAGATATTTTTCTGGGAAGATTTCTCTGTCTGTGTATATGGGGGAGAATGTATCAATTCCCATCCTCTTGTGTTAGGTGAGACAGAACAAAGGCACTGTTACTTTCAGTGAACTTGGCAGATGTGCAAGTAGGTGAACTTACTTTAAAAAAACAAGACAAAACAAAAAACAAACCAACTTTTAAAAAGGATTGGACGTAAACAGATGTTGGTGCTTGGGCACCTGTTCATGCTCTATCTAGGAATGAGATTCAATCATAATATAAGCAGTTACATTTTTGTCTTCTTTTTGTCTTAATTTCATTCATCACTTTTGCTTTCTTGCTGTCAAGGCCATGAGGATAAGACTATTTTGATAAGGATAAACAACCCTGAATTCCATGGGTTCAATGCCTTGCGTCCAGCATTGGCTGGCTTGCAAACAATTTCCAAAGTAAACTTTCTTTTGTCCTTTTTGTGTGTAATAGTCATTAATTTAACACGAGAAGTAGTGAGCTTTCTTACCTTCCAAAACTAGTCAAACCTAAAATCTACAATATAGTCCTAAGATAGATGCTTCACATTTTTTATATAAAGTAACATAGCAACCGTAGCTTTTGTAATTGTGGTGTGCACCAGAAAGTAACAGGAATTCAATTTTTCTCTTAGTCTTGGTTAACACACCTCTAAGTTGTTGTGAATAACCTGGCACGGTTTTAGTGGAATATAAGCTGTTCCTTTTTTTTGGAATTGCATCTTTTTTCCCCCCCTCCCTCCCCACTCTGTTCTGGAGTCCAGGTCCTACTGTATAATCTAGTCGTACTTATTTAACTATTCGGGTGTGAATTATGAAAACGTGAACAATTGCTACCTCTGTTGATGAAGTCTAATGTGTCTGCTACAGTGCTTTATCAGATTAAGATGGCTCTTGTAAAGGCTGACTTTTCTGTTGCTATTATAAAACTGACATTCAAAGCTTTCCTTGAGCAGACAGGAATCAGCGCTACAAGAAAGTTCAGTCTTCTGGAAGCTGGGTATATGGCTTCCATTATGCTGATGGGAGGCACTAGCCGGGTCAGCGTGCTGTAAGATATGCTTGCCTGCCTAGTTCATGATCAAACTGCCCCATTCCTGACCATCAGGCAGTGACGCTATTAAGGAGTTGATGCCATAAATGTTGCTCTCTATCAGCCGGTGTCAGTCCTGAACAGAAACTGCAGAAAAAAATTCCGGGGAAATGTTATTTGCTGAAGGCTGCAGAAGTTATTCCAAAATTCTTTTTGTTTTAACACATGTAAGCAGAGATTTTCCTGTATTTCTGCAGTATGTTTTTCTGCATTTGGTTTGCTTACTTACCTAGAAGTAGTTACTGTGGTATTAGTATTTGTCCTGGAGTAGGGGAGATATGAAAGGCATCATGTATTTATGTGACAGGGAGATTCTCCAGAGGTTAACAAAACTTCGTGTTAACGAATCTTCCGTTTTCTGTCAGCTGTAGCCAGGAGTGTCTGAGCCATTGGTTCACATAAAATACTAGATAGAGGGGCTGAATGTGACAGCATTGGTAAACACATCTCATTTTATTGGATTCTTTATCCCGAAGTTGATGTTAGTAGAATTTTTTACATTTCTGCTATGCCTGAATACAACTTTTTTACTGAAAACCACCAGATCTTTTGACAAGACTAGTGTATGTATTCCTGCCCTCTCTCACTTCATGATTGCCTTACAAGTAAATCTGCATGAAGTTGTGCAGGTTGCATTTTACTATTCTTTCAGCATGGTAGGTTCAGATGCAGGAGTTACCAGCTTTCACGCTGCTTTGAATTACCATTTTCATTGATGTATCGTTCTGGATATCACTGTACTTCTTGGAGTGGTAGCTGCTTTGCTGTTTTGAAGGAGGCTTGATTCTCCATTGCTTTTCACTGGCTATGACTAGGCTATTGTAATGAAACAGATTGATTTTAGTTGCCACAAGTTGCACTGTAGTATATTTAAATGTTTACTGTCAGATTGTAAACTTTTTTCACAGTTCATGGTGTCTGTCTGAGTGGTTTTGGACAGTTACCTATGATTTTGGAAGACATTTTTCTTAGCTGGCACTTCAGGTAGGATGTACTGTTACCTATCTTACCATTTTCATACAGAAAATGTGTTCATAACTGTCCTTTTTTCAAACTTTTTTCTACAATATTGTGTAATTTTCATCTGTTCTTTTTATGCTTCTGATAGTCCTTCTTTCAAGCTTTTTCAAGATCGCTAGTTAGCATTTTCAACTAATACTAGTGTTTGTACTTGCAAAGCTGCTGTGCCAATCTCTAGATATTTGTATGAAGTTTTTACTTTGGCTGATGTTAATTTTGGGGGATTTTTTTATTTGGTTTGCAGATAAGATGCTCTTTGGAAGTTTTTGCTCTCTTAGTGGACAATGAACCAGAGAGTTTTGTTTCACAAATGTAAAGGTATGCAAGCTACCTTGAGGAAAAATGGTTTAGCACTGACTTCAGTGGTTTTGTTTTTTCTAAATACTTGCAGTTTATAGTCTTTCTTTGTAATCTTAGTTAGGGGTTCCTGTATTGGCAGAAAGGACCAAAGGTTTTTGAAACCTACAGGAGAGTTTGCAAAGGAAAAATGGTCAATACATTCGTGTCACAGTTGGACAGTGTTCCTTGTGGTTACCACCATCCTGTAAGGTTAAGGGATGATTTATTTGTGACTAAATTTAGGGTCACAGTAGAAGAGGAAAAAAGTAACAGTGCTGCATGTTGGCCTCATGGAAGATAAGAGAACGTACTTCTGAGATTCCTAGTAAAATGCTAGTGTGGGTCAGAATATGTAAAAACTTTAACTTTTTTGGTTATGTTGCTATCTGAAAAAAATCCTCCATGTAATTTTGCTTGGACTCCTGGAGGGAAATTAGAACTCTTTCTCCTTCCTGATTAATCGGTATTGCGAATGAGAAAAGATGTTTCTGTCACTTTGCTGTTTCCAGGATGAAAGATGTTTTTCCTAGTGTGAATTGTCTTAATATCTACTTCTGGTTATGGATTCCTAATAGCAACAAAGTGAAATGGCCAGTGATAAATGCTACTAGAAAAAAACTGGGAAAAAAGGAGTTAAAATTTATCTTGTAATATGTTGGGTTTTTTTTTTCCTCTTGAACCATGACAAATCTCTGTGTCAGTGAAAATACTGAAGCTGGCTGCATGGTTGGAAGGCTGTATTTAGTTAATATTTGGAATATTCATAATTTTAAAATCTAACAATGGTGTAATGAAAGCTCTCATTTCAAGAGAAATACTGGAGGGTTCTGTTTGCTTATTTCCAAAGATATTTTCTTTTCTTAATCTACTGCTTTTGTTTGGTTTTGCGTTTGAAAAGTGAGTGCAGTGTAATGCGTGGTCATGATGGCAGTGATGTCAGAGTTCTTCTTCCTGAGTTTCACGTGTGCCCACTCCGGGAATCCCTTCTATAACCCTAATCAACAGCTAATTCCAGCTGTTAGCTTTCACAGCTTGAATTATTTGAGTTTTCTGGAGTAACTGAGGGGATGGTGCCTACCTGTCAAACAAAGCTTCGGGCTGAATTAGCATAGGACTGGTATTTCCACTTAACGTGGATGAGAGCTAACCTGCCTGCCCGGTATATTAGAAGATGGCTACTGCACAGCACCTGCTGTGCTACCAGCTCCTTTCAGCTGTCTGGGAAGCTACTTTTCTGTTAAGGACATCAGTAGCTTTCATTCTTTGAAAACCTATTAATAGTTTAGCAAAACATTTGCTAAAGCAAGGAGAAAGCAATTCCGTGAGTTTTCGATTTTGGGGGTGATTTACTTGTTAGAAATGATGTAAAATCTTCTGCGCGCTTCTTGTGTGTTGTTAAGCACTTTACTAGGTGATACTTCTGCATGCAACAGTAATGTACTTCTAGCAACATTTAAACAATGTTTTTGCGGGAAAGTGCTTTAACTGAAACGCACAGAGTAAAACATGCCTAGTCTTTTGGTTCAAGTTAAACTCATTTAAAGCTGTTAAGTGAATGAGTGTTTGCACTGATTTACTGTGGTGTGAGTTTCTAGGAAATTAAGTGCTGTGATTTGGATTAATTTTCAAGAGAATCCTCGTGAATACAAGCTCTCAGTTGAATGTACTTTATGTAGCATCTAAGAAATCATATCGGACTTGTTTTGAGTGCTCAACTCAGTGTCACAGCAGCATTTTTAGCATTTTGATATCTCAAACAGTAAGATTAGTCTGAAATAGCTTTTCTATTTGGAAGAAGTGTTTTCCTTCCAGATCTGGGGCGCAGTGGAAGCAACTGAAGCAACTCCAGTAGAACACTGTAGACTTTGTTACATAGTTTATATTTCTGTACTGCTTTGCATAAGGATATGTAGCTGAAATAGAAGAAATGTCTTATCTGTAACTTGTATTTTAAAAAAAAAAATCAGTAGGTGATGTTTTGGTAGCTAACTTCCAATTATTAATGCCACTGGCTATCTTTCCTTGGCCTGTTTTCCTTTACATATGTGTTTAAAATATTCTGTAGCAATATTGTTGCTAACTTTGGTTGTCATTTAAAAACAAAGAGAAAGAGAGAGGGAGAGTGAGCACTTGAACTTCTTGAGGATGGCCCACAAAACAGTATCAGCTTCCATAAGCTTTGTAAAATTACTCATGCTATTGTATCTTCTGTGAAATAGTGTGAAAATGAAAAAATGCTGGCTTGCACAGATCTTGTTTTCCGTTTAAAACTTAGGGTTCAGCTAAACATTTGGAAACTATTTCTTGTTGTATCTTTTCTTATACTAACTTGTTTCTGAAAGGAAAAACGTTGTATCTTTTCTTCATCAGGCTTTTACTTTTTTTCTTTTGACCCTTTCCCAGTATTTTTTGCAATATTATTTTTGATCTCTTCCCCTCCACCCACTTTTACTATTTCTACAATTTCTTTTGTGAGTGTATTCCTCTTTTAAGCCTAATTTTTGATCTGCTTCCTAATTATTATCTCACAAACATGCCTTCAGCCATAGGATTTGGAAAAATTGATTCCTAATATCTGGCAAATCTAACTTCTGAGCAGAAGGTGAGGCTAGATGAAAGCTGGTGTGAAAGGAAAGATGTTGGGATTTATGAGATGCTTCTGCTCTTTGGACACTACCAGGTATTCTTTCATCTAATGGGGAGAGGCCAGACCAGGAATGTTTCAGTGTTCTAGTTTTGATTTCAGTTGAGCCCAACAGTGACTTGAAATAGATTACACTGGAGAAAAGAGGAAAAAAAAGTGAGACCTGTATGATGGGAGTAGTTCTGCCGTGCAGTAGTTCAGTCACAAGAGTGGGTTTCATCCCTGTTTCTTGCTCTTCTACTAGATCTTGACTACTAACAGTGGTCTCAGCCCAGTGCCCCTGTACTAAAGAGATACTCCTAGCGCTTGTAGAACAGCATAATGTTGTGGTGCAAAAATAAGGAATTTTATTGCATATGCTACCAGAGTCCATGTTTAAAGAAAAAGGAGAGGGGAGGAGGAACTGCAACATGGTGATGTCATACTGTTCTGTGTTTTAAGAGGTCCCTGCTGTTGGAATGATATTATTTAATAGAATTAATCTGAGCTGGTTAATGAGAAGTATATTTTGATTGAAATCTTTGCTTAACCTGAACAAAGATTTAAGTCATGTTTCGGACTGAATCCCAGTTTGAAAGAAGATAAGAGTCTGGAACCAGTTTTCAGTGCAGGTGTGATTCTCTTGTTCCTCTTAACCTCATTGGTCCCATTACTGTGAGACTGCTGTTCTTTTGGAGTTGTATCTATACTTGCTTAAGCTTTGTGGTCAGTAATGATTTCATGATTCTTCTTAGTTTCGGTTCTGATTTCTGAATTTGAAGGAGGACTGACAGGAACACTAAAGGGACCTGCTAGTCGAGATCATGATCAGAATAATTTCAGTCCATCCTACCTTCCCATTTGCAGGATTATTTTCACAGCGGCAGGGTTTAGAAACTGCCCTAGCGAAGCTAGCAGTACTTGAAGGAAAAAAAATACTACTGAATGGGCTTTAAATTTTGATTGTCTCTCTTACTCAGAAAGGTAACAGCATTAGGGCCAGTTAGAAATAGGAAAAAAAGTTAGACCACTTTTGTGGAGTTCAGGTCATGACCAACAAAATTATGGCTTGAAAATTGATGGGTTCTTTTTTTCCTCTCTCTCTTTACTGTGATAATATAACAACAGAAAAGCAAGAATAGAAGTTCCTTTTTGCATTTAAATATTAAGGTTTAAATAAAAGATTGTTTTTTTGTGAGTGGGAATTGAAAAGATGCTGGAGAAGTGTAAAGATAGAATACACTTTATTCTAATGTGGGACAAAATATTGTGTGATAAACTAGGTATTTAATAGTTACTTTTATTGATACAGTTTTTAATATGTTATTTTTATTGATACAGATATGGTCCTGAACATTGTGAGCACGTGACTTCAAAGATGGACAACTGGGTCTGTTATAAGTTGTGATTGGCCTTAAGCTGACTTAAAACTGTTGAAGAACTTAACAGGATTTCTCTCATTCCTGATTTATGCCTATCTAATTGCCTCACACCACCAGCTTAATCATGTATGGAAGTGCTCGGTCAGTTGGTAAGGTTGAGCCAAGCAACCAGAGTCCAGGGCGTTCACCAAGGCTGCCACGGTCACCACGCTTGGGCCATCGTCGGACCAACAGCACAGGAGGCAGTTCTGGGAGTAGTACTGGGGGTGGCAGTGGGAAAACCCTTTCTATGGAAAATATTCAGTCCTTAAATGCTGCCTATGCTACGTCTGGCCCTATGTATCTAAGTGACCATGAGAATGTGGGTGCAGACACCCCAAAAAGCACCATGACTTTGGGCCGATCTGGGGGGCGGCTGCCTTACGGTGTTAGGATGACTGCAATGGGTAGCAGCCCTAACATTGCCAGTAGTGGAGTTGCCAGTGATACTATTGCATTTGGAGAGCACCATCTCCCTCCAGTGAGTATGGCATCCACTGTGCCACACTCACTGCGCCAGGCCAGGGATAACACAATAATGGATCTGCAGACACAACTCAAAGAAGTATTAAGGGAAAACGATCTGCTTCGCAAGGATGTGGAGGTGAAAGAAAGCAAGCTGAGTTCTTCCATGAACAGTATCAAGACCTTCTGGAGTCCTGAGCTAAAAAAGGAGAGAGCTCTAAGGAAAGATGAAGCTTCAAAAATCACCATTTGGAAGGAACAATATAGAGTTTTGCAGGAAGAAAACCAGGTTTGTCATCTAATGTCACTGTTGCGTTAGTGCAGTAGCATGATTAAATGAGTTTCATAAACTTGCATGTCACATTTAAGCAGCTAAATTAGATTGGTGCTTTTCACAGGTAATTGGTATGAATAAGATGTGTTTTCAACTTGCAAGCCTCTTTTTAAATGTTTCTTGTCCAACTTGTAAGCCACCTCTTGAGTGCTCATTTCTCCTTGTGTGTCGTGTTTTTTTTCCTAGGACTGATGCTTAAGCACTCGGTTTCCTTTTGGAAGTATTTTACCCTGTTCATAATTAATATTTCTATAGTACTTACCTCTTGAAGCATTCTCTGAGATGCAGAATGTACTAACTGCTGACCCCAAATACAACTGAACTGTTGCTGAATGTTGACAGATAGCCAGTAAAATAAAGTTCACGTTACACTGGTCTTATTTTAGAGCCCCAGTTAAAACCTCCAGACCTGCAGTTTTCACAAACAGATACAAATTGTATTCTTGGTTACATTTAAGTAACACTGTTTAATACCTGCTCATCTATTGTTTTGTTGTAAGCTCTGCATATCTTATTATGCAACTATCATAAAGCACCCTACATTTTTTTTGTAGTAGTCTGGCTAGTTGGAGAATAGGCAGAAGAACAGAGAATCTTGGGCATCTAGTTCTTTTGTGTTGTCCCTCTTAAAAGCATTCCGAAATTAGAATAAAACTGAGAGGTTGATTAAAATTGAGGTGTCTTTGTAGTCAGCTCTACTTATTAAAAGCTTTTTTAAAATTTTCCCACCTAGACCTTCTTGCTAGCTTAATCCTGAAGTAACTACTTGTCTTTGAGTTAGTGTCCTCCTGTTCAGTTGTTTCTGGCCAAATGTGGGTTAGGCATCTCTCTGGACTCTCCAGTAAGAAACCTCACTACTCTTATGGAAAACAGGCCCAGCGTCCAACTCCAAAAGCTTCCTGAAATGTAAGTCAGCTTTCACCATGACAGAATTACTTTCCCTATTGAATTTTTTAAATATCCAAGAAAGTTTAATGAAATAGTTTCCATAATTCAAGTGTGATCATGTACTTGAAGATTTTAAGGTATACTTGCCATTTTAGGCAGCACTTTTTTTAAGATTTGCTTTAGAAGATGGAGGGGATAGGAAAACTGCTGGAGGAAAAAAATAATGCTGGTAGTACTTGACATGTACTAGACATGTTATACTCTACTTTCAGGTGACCTGTCTTAAATAGTAGATTCCTTTTGGTTAGTGATAACCTGCCACACTGAAGCTGGCTGAGATTTTCTTTTCACTTTTTACAGAACTGAGTTGAAGAAAGTAAGTTGCTTTTCCTGGGTTAGTATGCAATAATTTAATGAACTTGTCATATAGTTTTATACCTGTATTCTTTCCGAATGGTAAGTATCACAACATGGGATTTGTTAATGTGTGCGACATTTCGCATTCATTTTCGTATGTCTTCTTGGAGTGAAGAAAACCTAAAGTTAAATAATTTTTATTACAAAAGTAGGATTTCCTTAGAAGGAGTAATCCAGTGAAAATTCTAGTTATAGTGGTACAGTACCAGTATAATGAAAACATGGAATACCATTCACTCAACTTTCTGATGCTCTTTGTATTTCAGCTGCAGGTAAGTATTTTAATTCTCAAATTCTTTCCATTTTTGAGTTCTGTTTTCATACTGAAGAGAATGTCTTGGAATATAATAACATTTTTTCTGAAATGAGTTTTGACATTTGAGGATGCTGTGGAAATCTTGCAAGAAAAATTCAATGAATGTATGGTTTAGAATGGATTAAGCAGTTACTAAATATGTATAGACTGGAGAACAGCGATTCCTCTATCTGAGTTTTTTTTTTTCCTTGTCTTTCCTTTATCCCCTAATTAAACATTTACAGATATTTCTAGGCCGCTGTTCTCTAGGCAATCACTATAATTATTACCACACTGGTAGAATTGTGTAACTTTGGTCCAAAAAAAGAAAGGGTGCAATTTAAAAGTAAAAGGGTATTATTGCAAGGAGCTGTAAAAACTAAGAATGCTAATTAATAGATTATAGTTAGCTAACAGTGTGTCCTAATTAAACTCTGAATTCATTATGTCTTCTGTAGCCTTCTGGAGTTGGTCACTTCAGCTCTTTATAAGGAAGATCAGTTTAATAGGATTTACTGTAATTAAACAGACTTCTCTGTTTAGACACTGAACAAGGGATTTCTCTGATCTGTTGGGCGATCAGAAAAATGTCTTCATTACCCCTCCAGCCTCCCCATAACATGAGTTCCAGTATAATTGCAGGAACTGGTGTTTTAGACCTCAATACGAGTATTTCAGCACATCACTTTTTAATAAAGACTTCTTGCATGGCAGGACTTGTGCTTTATATCAAGTTTTGCTAAGGCCAAATGCATTGTTAAAAATTGACTCAACTCATGGGGCCAAGATGCTGGCAGACTCATGCCATTGTCTGATAGTCATCTCAATCTCTTTGCTGTGATCTTGGCTCTATTCCTCTACACACACTTGATTGTCCCTGATCATATTTTTTACTGCTGTTCTTTTCACCTCAACTTTGAATGATTGAATTGCCTCTCGGTTTTGGAAGTTGTTAAAAATACATGAAAATGTGAGCTCTGGTTGATTGCTACCTCAGCCTCCTGTGAAAAATGCACTGGTGTCTTTGGGTTTTCTTTCCCATTTCTTGGGAACATGTGCAAATAAATCACAATTATTGATGTATTATTGCTTACTGATTTCCAAGAAATTTTCTGGATTCAGTAAAGATCAGAGAATGAATAGGGAGATTAAAGAGCATGCTACCTTTCCTGAGGCAGTCACGTCTCTTTTTGTTTGGTTGTCTTCTTAGGGCGATAGGTAGCAGGGATATCTTCGATATAATACTGAGAATGTCATGTGCATGCATCTATATAGCTCTCACTTGGGTTGAGAGTGCTTTAGTCTTGCTCAGTTGTGGTGTTTTCACCAGTTGTGGTGCGGCACAACAGTATTCATCAGCTACTCTGAGCAAATACTACAGCTGCGGAGTGTAGCATATGCTGAACTTTGCTTTCATCCTTTGATACTGATCTTGAAGAGCCAGAAAATCCTTTCTTTTCATAAGTGGGGAATGTCATTGTCATCTCATTTTGAAGTGCGCAAAACTAAACATGGAAAGTATTCCTGGAGTTAACATAAGTTCTTGGAAAAATACAATAGTTTTCAGTGCAATGTGGATTAGTTAACCAATTATGCATTGCAAGAAGCCAAAAGGAGAGTGCAGATGATTTCTCAAAGGTTAACAAACACATGCATATCCAAGGAGGAACTGATGGAGCCAATAAGCAGGAGCTTGTTTTTGGCATGGTATCGCTCTCCTCAGCATGCTTTAGTAGGAACTGTATTTTTCTGAGTTGAAAAATATTTTTTTTTTAGTGTGTGTGGTTTAAAGTTTCCCTGGAAACCTCTTCGTCAGAAGCCAGAAGAGGAAAGGAAAGACAGTGAGTATTTTTTGCACTTTGATAGAAATAATTTCCCTGAAGACTGGACCATGGTGTACTATGTGGAACTCAAGAACAAAGAAATTCCTCTCAGTTGAAACTTGCTTGTAACAAGGTGATTGTGCCTTAAAATAAGTAGTGCAATGCAAATTTGATGTCTAACGCCCTGCATTGAAATTTCCCACATTTGACTGATCTACATTTAAGATCTGATTTATGTTTCAGCTGAAATAATGTGGTGCTGCTGAAAACATCTTTTTACTTCGATGTATTTCTGTAGTCTTTTTGTGGTTAGAGGCCTTGGATGTCTGAGCAAGAGAGTTTGATCAAGAAAATATTTCTGAAAGGAATTTCACCTGGCTTGGGGTAAGCACTTGAAGAACATTCTACTTTATTGTGATGGAGAAGGGTGATGAGTGTACTCCAGCATTTCATCAGTGTTCTTCTCCAGACTTCTGTAATTGCATCCTCACAGTCAGAAGTACTCTCCATTTCATAGTACCGTGGAATGAGCATCTCACTTTTTAAAATGTAGTTGTCCATGTGTTAGCCTCTTAAATGCCTTGGGTGCTGCTGTTGTGAGACTGGCTGAGCTTCTAATGAGTACATTCTTTCTCTGAAAATCAGATTAATTCTCACTTCTCCATTGATTTAATTTTTTGGGTTTTTTTAATTATGTAAAAAAATTGTACTGATTTGTCTTAGTACTGTGTCATTCTAATACTAGTACTATTCCTGAGTTGGTTATTAGTTGATAGAAAGCTAGACTTTCTCCCATTATGGATGTTTAATTGTGCAATGTGCCGTTCCATAGTCATTGCTTAAAGGCATTATCTGTATCCCACAGCGTTATGCTTAAATAATTCCAGAGTCGGCTCTCTAGAATGCTGCCAGCTTTAAGGTTCCCTCTGTCTTTTCCCAGTACAGCATGAAATTGTAACTTAATTCTCTTTTAGAGTAACTCAAAACTAGCTCCTCAAGAGTGCTTAATATCTGAGGCATTCATCAAGTTGCAGCCCTTTGCAGTGACTTCAAAAATTGTCATGTAATTGCCCAAGAGATGGGTCTTCTGTGTTCTGTCTTTTTGCAATTCTATAAGGAAATAAAATCAGACTTTTTGTGCTTATCTAGCTTCCCCAATGCTCCTTTCTCTCCCATGTTTCCTATTGAGGTAGAATCTAATACCTTGAGTTGCTCTGAACTGTACTGTAGGCTGAACGGTTGGTCCCTATTTGATCCGTTAAACATACAAGGGGAATACGACCAACTTAAAAGCAGCTTGTAATAAAGTGGGCGATGTCAGTGGTACTGTTGAACTTAATAGTTTAACCGTGCTTTTTGCTGTTAAGCTAGGGAAGGGATTACTTTAAATTCTGGTCTCCCTTATAGCGGACTCTTTCCGTTACAATTCTTTGTCTGCTATGTATTGAGACTGTTCACACATTACGCTCCTAACTAGGGTTGCAGTGTATTATTCCACCATTCAGTATGTATATTCTTGAAAAATCTTGTCTGTGTTGCTGTATTTCTCTAGAAGCCATTGTCTCTTTTGGCATTATTGTAATTCTGATGTTTGAGTTAATAACTTTTTCCCTTGAGTGTTCTTAATTTCTAAAGTGTGAACTAGGTAGCTTGAAACTATGTAAGGCTCCAGTTTGGAACAGATCAAACTTCCTGTGTTCACTCAGTGAACAGTTGAACAATGATAGATGATAGCAATAACATAGAGATACTACTACATTATAGTTCATTTTAGCAGAGGTCTTGTACTGATATTATAGCTTTCTAATACCAAATCGAATATTCTTATGTGTCTTTCTTCCTCTATGTGTTATTGATTTAAGTAGAAAGGAGAGGAGCACTTTTGATGGAACTGCCAGTTCGTGGAACAAGGATTGAAGTTGTACTAGTAATATGTATGCCAGTCTTCCTGTATGCCTCCAAAAAACTGAAATAGAGCTTTTCTTAACTCTTTTCAATTTGGTGATATTAGAAGGCCTCATAGACTTGAAGATGATACAGCAGAGTGGTCCACCATGACTAAACTGTTAGTTGGAAAGAATAATTTTCGTTTAGCAAAGTAGGTATTTAAGGTCCTGTTAACAGTCTGTATAACGCTTAAGACATTAGTAAGACTGAGAATCTTTTCGTATTTAGGATAAATATATATATATATATATTCTGAGATAAGAGCTAGAGACCAAAAGAATTTAGACGAGACATTTCTGTACTGTGAAAGTGATTACTGTATTGCATAAGTTACCAAGAGCAGTCATGCCAGCTATCTGAATTAGTAATTGAAGAAAGAAACATTGTGAAATGCCGCTTTAGCCTCAGCTGGCAGGAGGGGAAAAAGAGAAGAAATTTGGTAGTGTTCTAGATATTCCAGTGTACAACTCCTTTGAATTCATTTTGTATATACACTGGTGTTTAGTGAACACAACAAAATATCAGTGTTTTTGGTAATAGTGATTTGTGGTGATTTGAGCTCCTCGACAGAAACCAGATAACAACAGTTTGTCAGCAGGTAAGCTTGGCTATTTGGGATTACACTATTTTCTTTTCCTGCATGGATAATGCTTTGTAGTTTCTCTGTATAATTTTTGGCATAATCTGATGAACAGAGGGAAAAATGGCTGCATCTGTTAAATGTAGGGGATCATAATTGTATCTCCATTTTTTCTCTGAAGGTAACAATTACTAGACCTTGAAAAGAAAGTCTTTTCAGCAAAACTTAGTTTCATGACCCACAAGGTCTATATAAGTATATTTTTACATAGTATTTGGAGATTTATATTGGGTCCTCTCGGAAAGACCAGAGTCACCTTTTGTAGTGGAAAAAAATACAAGGACAAAGCGTATTTAGTTTCCTTCTGTGTTGATACCAGTTGTTATATCTAGGTGACTTGCTTCGTGCTTGCAGTTGTAGTACCTTGGGCTGCGAAGCACAAATGTTTGGGGTTTTTTTGTTATATTAGACACCTTGAGAAGCAGGTGGCAATGATTGGTTTTTGTAAAGCTCCATTCTAACTTAGAGATCATACTAAATCACCAAAAAACCCCTTGATTTAGTGATTGTTCTTTTTACTCTTGAAATGCTTTGTAACTCAGTCATGCCCTGTTGTTGTATTGCGTTTTGTACAGTCACTTTTGCTTCCAAAGAATACTAAATAATCTGTTTTCCTTTATTTATCCTAATGGAACTATACTTTTTATTTATTTATAACCTTGGACTAAACACTAAAAACTTTTGTACTGATTGGGAGAATTTGGGGCATACCAATATACATTGTGTTTTGCAGTTGTAGAGTCAGTATTTATATTTAAACTATAAAGAAAAGAAAGAATTCATGGAAGGGTTCATTATCAACATCTAGATCAGTATTTGAAGAGCTCTCATGATAATTTGAATTTTTGTCGGTTGACCTCCATTAAAAAAGTCGTCTTATGGATTTACCCTGCGAAGAGACTGGATTCTTTAAAAAAAACCAACCATCCCCCACCCCCTC
>NW_009213368.1:0-3353 GCF_000690835.1 Fulmarus glacialis | reverse complement strand
CCAAAACACAGCCCCGTACTAGCTACTATAAACAACATTAACTCTATCCCAGCCAAAGCCAGCACAAGGGCAGATCAGAGATCAATTTTCAAATTCAAAGCACTTTTAAAATAAAAAAAGTTACATACTTTTCCAAGGGATAGTGTAAGGTTTAGTATAAAATTGGAAGAATTCAAATTGAATGTTTGGTGCCACTTTCCCACAAAATAATGATAAAATAACAGTAAATATAAACAATTAGCAGATATCCTTCTCAAATTTGAAAAACAATAGCTTATTTAAATAGAAAGTTTAATTCCAGTGGATGTTCATTTTGAGGTCACTCATTTTACTAATTTTCATTTTTATACTTCCTTAAAAATCACTTCACCATAAAATTTAAATAAATATTTGACAATTTTATTTTATTGTATTCCATAAACAAATGTTCAAACAAAATATATGCTAATTTAAACCAGAAAATAAAGGAAAATGGTGTAATAGTAATATAAAAGTCAAATTACAAATGATAAAACTTCAATAGTGAAGAATGAGCAATTTTGGATGGAATACATGTAGCATGATTAGGCCCATCAGCTGCTGCACATTAAGCCTGGTCTTCTTACACTCGCAATTCTTGATGGCAAAGGCACAGTTGTATCACATCCCTCAGAAATATGCAGCCACACTGGCCCGAATAAGATCAGTGTAAGGATGGGATGGTCTAAGAAGATATGAGTATTTCCCAGCATAGGAACTATTCTGGGCCATGCTTTTTAATTGACATGTGCCTCTTGCGTACAGGCTGCTGCCAAGACTGTAGGAAGAGAAACAGAGAGGTGTGGGCAAAGGGAGTAGAGAAAGGATGACTGGAGCCGTGAGAGGCTCCCTGTGCTCATTTGCTGCGCCTGTTTTGTACTGTCAGTGACTCAAGCATCTAACTGGTGCTGCTAAGAGGATGGCTGCGAAGCGGAACATGCTTTTCAGAAAAACCTAGGTATGCTAGCTTATTAGCTACATCATTCAGCCTGCCTGAAGCTACCACACAGCACATGGTTGTTGCTCAGCATCAGGCAGATTCACATAAGGTAGGCAGTGCCTGCCATGCTGCTGCCCATCTGGATCCAGGAGTGAGTGATATGGTGGGGTGCACTAAGCCAGCTACGGCTGGGTTGCTCCAATCTCTGTAGGCTGCTCCTGTTGTTGCCTTACTCATAAGACTGCAAAAATATGCCAACACACCTCATCCAAGTTGTGGGGTGTTAGGGTGGCTACCATAAACACGTTCTACTAGAAGACTAGGATCCAAGGAAAGCGTTAATTGCAATTACTGGAAGAAGTCCTTCCTGGGATGTTTGTGTCTACTTCTCATGCATCCAGGCCCTGCTCTAGCTGAGCAGCTACATGGTGACCACATTGCTCTACAGTACTGGGTCAGGCATGGACTCTCCCTTGCTGGCATGCTGGGCAGTCACAGGCCTCACCAGGCATGGATAGGGCTGTCTGGAAGATGGGGCAGATGTTGGGGATGTGGGAAGCAGCCTTGGGCTGAGGAAAGAAAGGCTAAGAAAGCTGCTAGTTTTGTATGTAGTAGCCTTGAGCCTGGGCTAAGAAAAATGGCTTGAACAGTGAAAACGGGTCACAGTGAGAGAAAACTCCTGCACTGGATACATCTCCACGTGCCACATAAACCAGATAAATTCTTTTTTTTTTTTTTTACCTGTGAGCTCTGTGTTGCTTTCAGAAATGTCACTTTCCAAGAGTGCTACCATGTCCTCTGTTGGGAGGGGGCAGAGCAGAGGAGGACTGGATCATTTAGTATGCGTGCACACACATAGCTGTATAAAAATGCTTGCCAAAGTCATTCTTGTTTGTAGACAAGTATGCCTGGTTGTGTTTATTTTAACTGCACCAGGTGAGATGTGGTGGCAGGACCCTGCAGTGTGGTCTAGCTGGCAGCTAAGGAGGTATTTTTCAGCAGCCGGTTGCTTCTGTCTGCTGCAGTTGCTGTGGGAGGCAATGAGGCAGAAGAGCTCTCAGACTCTCACTTCTGAAGACCCAGTTTTCAATGATCAGAGGAGCCCCTGGACTGGAATTCACCGCTGGCTCTGATGGTACTAGCAATGATGGCAGCAACAGTTCCTCCATTCATTGCTGATGTGATCTCACCGGAAGGTGGTACCTTGGAGTAGTAGAACAGACTCCTAAAGTGCAGTCCTTTGATTTGCAGGCCTTGCTCATCATTTGGGAGACTCTGCAGGACCTCCTTCTGAAGATTCATTTCAGCACAGCTCAGTGCAGATACCTATACGAGCTGTGATGGGTGTACAGTCCTGACCCTGGACCTCGAAACAGGCCATCTTGAGTTTGTTCAGAATGTTTATGCATGCTCTGAAACCCCACCACTTCCACTCATCTGGAAACCACACAGTAAACAGGGGGAATTAGACAGAGCTGAATAGCCTTGATCCTGGCCTAGCTTCTCAGAAATACAAAGGACCCATCTTCCCATGTCCTTCCATGGTCTACAGCTCTTGACATATCTGTCTTCGTGAAAGTGACTGCTTTGCAGTGGACTACAAATACCAAGCTGCTAAAGCACAGCCTGCATGGTGTGAAATGATAGAAGGAATGTGGGGGACAGAAGACAGTGTAGATCAATAATGCCAAAATGCTACGGTCTCATCTGGAATACTAAAAGGAAATGTTCCCTGGAAGTTGCTGAATTATGCCAGTAAATTACTTAGAAAGTGTATTACTAGAAATATGGCAAATCTGTGCCAGAAGAAATAATAAAAATTTATTACCAAGACTATGGCATCCAGCTTCTGGGAGAAATGTTCCTAAAAATACTGGACATGTGCAGGGGAAAAAGTAAGATAAACCCAATTTGATAATGAATGGTATCAGGGGATATGAAACAGCTCTGTGAATAAACTGAAGGCTAGTAATACAAGAGCCTCAGACTAATATGCTATTTCAGCATACTTTAGATTGCTATTACATTTATGAAAATACAGAGTGGATTAACTAAAGCTATTGCAAAATAACCTGAAATTCACAGTTTCAGAATGAGATCTGCACATAAATGGGGAAAAAGTAAGCACAAAGCACAAATAAAACAAAGGGTAAATCTGAGCACAAGGTTCTGGATGGAGAGGCACCCAACCTCCAGGGAAGAGGAAGAAATAGGCATTCTGCCTCTCCAAGGAACCTTCCCTCCTGCAGACCCTTTTTTCCTCAACTGAATAGGAAGCCTCATACTTGAAAGAGTGGGATCATAAGCCTAATCAATTTTTAATAACTTCTAGGATATACTGATGTTTTGGTAAGGTTAGGTGTCCTGTTCCGGGTGGGACAGAGTTAACTTTCTT
>NW_009213367.1:0-2997 GCF_000690835.1 Fulmarus glacialis | reverse complement strand
AACAACTAAAAACATCAGTGTGTTGTCAATATCCTTCTCATACTAAGTCCAAAACACAGCACTAGGAAGAAATTTAACTCTATCCCAGCCGAAACCAGGACACTACTAATGAGCACAAGACCCAGTGGGGTGGGTGATAATGGTTCTACGATTGTTTGGTATCTTTGCCAACAACCTCGATGATGAGACAAGAATTCTCAGTAAATCTGTGAAAGATATTAAATCGAAGTAAGCAGCTGACACAATAAATATTAGAGCTTCAATTCAGAGAGATCTTAAGATGCTGGAGGATTGGGCCAAAAGAAAGCCCATGCAGCTTACCCATGAGAAGTTCAAAGTTCTGTTTCCAGCGTAGAATAACTCAATACAGCTGTGAGCTGACTGACTGAGTAGCCATGGGGGTATAGAAGACACCAAGCTGAATCTGAGGCCCCAGTGTGCTCCCACCACATATGAGGCAAACTGCATACAGGGCTAAGTTACGAGAAGTTTCACTAGTAGATCGAAGGAATATATTATTCACTTCTACTGTGTGAGGCCACACCTGAACTATTGTATCCAATTCAAGGGTGATATGGAGAAACTGGAGAGGATCTGGCAGAGGGCAATCAAGATGATCAGCAGCCTACAACATATAGTTTGTGAGGTGGAGCTGACATACCTGGACTTGCTGACAGGCCACAGCCACAAGCTGCATCTTGGGAGGTTCAGGCAGGGCATTATGGATATCTTTTTCAGCACTGGAATGCTGGAAAATGATAGTTCAGCACTAAGTTTACACAGAGGAGTTGTGGAATCTCCACTCATGGAGGTTTTCAGGACATGATAAACCTGATCTGATTTAGTGTTGGCAATATTCCTGCTTGTATTGGAGGTTGGATCAAACAATCCAAAGGTCCTTCCAATGATTCCTTTGTTCTGATTCTAATTTCCTGCTTCTTAATGCACTGTGTTTTTATACTGTTTCCATGTTCTTAAGCATGAAGAATATGTACTTTGATATTTATCTATGCAGGCAGTGTTGTCAGCTAGGATGGTGGAAATCTACATTTATTTCAAAGAAACAGGAAAAAGTGATGCAGAAGTCAGAGCTGATTTGCTATTTGTCTAAGTAACGTAGTGTCCATTAATGCTAGTAAGAATCTGACACAAGAATTTGGGTAAGAAACTAGTTGTTTGTGTCTTTGCTTCTTTCAGTTAAGGGATCAGGATCACCTTGGCACAATTATCTAGTAACTTTAAGAGCTATGGATGTTCTCATCAGTAAGATCTCAGTAAGTAGAAGCTATCAAATAGTAGACTGCAGAGAAGTGTTCTGTATTACCAGCTACTACAAGAACACTTTGAGTTATAAATATCCATAAGCTTTAATGGAGAAGAGAACTGTGCCTGTCAGCAGAAAAAAAAATACTATCAACCTGTGATGCCCTACACAAATAATGTCAAACTTGGGGCACGATGCAGATTAAGGTGCACTTTAAGCCATCTACTAAATGGAGTATTAGCTGGAAACTGGATCTTGCCATCAATGAAACATAATTTAATATATCTGAAGGCCAGTTATCGGTTCACCTATCTCAGCTACAGTTGCAGTGAAGGCAAAGAAGTCCTTTTGACTGTAAGAAAGTACTCTCTTTCCTATTACTGAGCTCAACAGTGAGTTTTGTTCCTGATTGTGTTCCATGGCAGTATCTTGAAAGGCAAATATTTTTAGCCTTGAACACAAGAATACTCCCTGCTTCTCTGAGTATAATATCACTGTATCTCAATGGAGCATTGAGCAATACTTTCATAACTTGCTATGTTAGAGTAGAAAAGAACGTATTTAGTTTGACATGAGCAGCTGATAGGAAATATTAATCTGGGATTGTCTACCCAGGTAGACAATCTGGGTTTACGATATTATTCTCTATTCTAATCTAATTTCTGCTTTTAATTTTTCATTTGACCTTTAGCAAGATAGGGGGACCTTGCCTTAACTTACCATTACCTTATGTTAGATTTACCCTACCTTAGCACTGTAAAAATTAGGCTAACAATGCCTGCTCATCTTTTATAACACTGTGAGAACTTTAGGAACCAAAAATGCTAAGTATTTTAACTGGGAAGAAAAGAAGAAAGGGAGAGTGGAGACAACCTTTGAAAATTCACTCTAGGATTTTGAAAGGTTTCCATGACTGCTCATGGTAGAGAAGTTTCTTTGATTGCAAGCACTTTCACTCTTGGCTTGTATGTTCACCCTTGACTCAGACATCCAAAGACTCTCCAAAATTTGTGGCCTAAAAACAGGAATGAAAGAAGAAACTGAAGGTCACATGACTTAAAGGAGACAAGGACAGAGTTGAGAAACTGCAGAGAAAATTGCCAATAATGAGAGTGGAGTTATGCAGAGTTTGGAAGTCAGGAATGAGGATAATGAAGATAATGAGAGGTTAATGAATAGATCATAATAGAGGCTGTCCGTAATGTAGATGATTACTAGACTGGCATTTTAGATGAAATTAATAAAGGAAAAGCAAGAAAGGCCAGTGATGAAGCATGCAACTGAAGCAACTGAAGATCAAGTTTAGACAATTTTTTGCATCGATACCAAAGCAAAACAGCTAATTTTAAAAGAAAGAACTTAAAGGAATAAAAGGAATTAGAGACAATTTTACAAAGAAAAAGATGTGGGGAGAGAAAAAGAGAGAACATCTGCATTGTGTAAGCTTACGAAAACAAATAGAGAGTTTGGGAGAACTGGTAAAGTCTGATCATAGCTCGAGTAGACAGGTAGAAGGTCTTACTGTCACTAGGCTCTTATTGTCTAACCAAGTATGTACTGCCTGTTGATTGCATTCTGAAGGAATTTCATGCTTACACAACTAAACCTGGTTCATTATTTGGAGAATACTTACAGAAATGCTGCAGATGGCATTCCAGCCCTATGCCTACAGATTAGCTTCCCAGTTGGCCCACGAAACTCTTACGTTGATTATATTATATGTAATATATAAA
>NW_009213366.1:7545-9591 GCF_000690835.1 Fulmarus glacialis | reverse complement strand
AGCCCACCCGTGCGTGGCGTTTCCCAGGGAATTCGGGTCGGCGGAATCTCTTTCAGGCGAAGGGGGATCGTTCGTAAATTGTTTAGTCCCCTGCGAAACACACCGGGGAGAACCGGGCTCGGTTAGTTCCTTGTTACTGACCCTGCGCTTGGCTGAGGGATGGATTTTTAAAAAGCATTTGGCCTTGATTTGAAGATGAAGGGGTGGAAAAAGCCATCGTTTCCCGTGACTTGTTCTCCCCTGTGTGTAACAAACACTTCCCAGCCACTTCAGGCTCCCAGTTTTTTGCTGAGGAGAGAGATCAGACTAAGAAGCCTCTTCAGACCACGGGACCAAAGCAAGGACCTGGGAAGAAACACACCACAGAGTGTCCTGGCTGTCCTCACTAGGTGTGATAGCCACATGCCCTTACAACAGAAGCAGAGAGAGAAAGAAAAAAAAGAAAGGAAAAAAGAGAAAAAAGAAGACAAACTGGGGTCTTTATAGGCCAGACATAGCCTAACGTAAACATCACTGTATATGAAAGATGGCCTTTACAGGCAAGATTTAGTGGGAATATGGCCAAACACAGCCTATGTTGTGGCATAAAACATCCCTGCGGCCCTTGTCTGTATCTTCCGAGTTACTGGTGCAGATTTGTATCAGCAATAGTGTGGCCAGCAGGAGTAAGGAGGGGATCGTGCCCCTGTACTCGGCCCTGGTGAGGCCGCACCTCGAATCCTGTGTTCAGTTTTGGGCCCCTCACTACAGGAAGGACATTGAGGTGCTGGAGCGTGTCCAGAGAAGGGCAACGAAGCTGGTGAAGAGTCTGGAGCACAAGTCTGATGAGGAGCGGCTGAGGGAACTGGGGCTGTTTAGCCTGGAGAAGAGGAGGCTGAGGGGAGACCTCATCGTGCTCTACAACTACCTGACAGGAGGTTGTAGGGAGGTGGGGGTCGGTCTCTTCTCCCAAGTAACCAGCGATAGGACGAGAGGAAATGGCCTCAAGTTGCGCCAGGGGAGGTTTAGACTGGACATTAGGAAAAACTTCTTCACCAAAAGGATTGTCAAGCCTTGGAACAGGCTGCCCAGGGAAGTGGTGGAGTCACCATCCCTGGAAGTATTTAAGAGACTTGTAGATGTGGCACTTAAGGACATGGTTTAGTGGTGGGCTTGGCAGTATTGGGTTAATGGTTGGACTTGATGATCTTAAAGGTCTTTTCCAACCTAAATGATTCTATGAGATGATTTTACTGTCAACCAAATCTTGTGAGCAGTAAGCTTCAGGCAGATGAGCTTCCTCGGAATAAATATAAAAACAGCATTAACATACCCTCATTATTTGGTGCCCAATACCTTCTGGCTAGCAAATATGTTAATACTCATTTATTTGAGCAGTGTGTTTCTCGTGGTTGAAGAGAGGGAGGTTCTAACAGACAGAAATACGGCTTGTGTAGTTGAAGGCAATGGTGGGACGTAGCACCTACCAGTTTTCGGCTGGAGCGGCCCATGTTGGTCTTCAAGGTTTCAGCTTGTACTGGACTGGAATCCCCACCTTCTTCCGTGTGCATAAGCTGGTGGCATGACTGACATGAAAAAGAAGAGCTGAACTGAAAAGGAAAAGGAAAACCTTTATTTTCCTCCTGACGGGAAGCTTTTTCCCACCTGTGCAAGAGAGACCTGCTCCACTGGACGCCCAGTGGCCATACTGTGCTCTGCAAAGCACCCAGAACAGTCCTGGTGCCTCAGTATAACCAATAAAGGGAAAACCTTCAACATAAATGTTGCCTAAGCAGCACTTTTCGCAGACAGTAAAGCATTCACAAAGAGGAAACGTTGGCTAGTTGGATGGAAACAAGTACATGGAGAAGAGAAAATATCCAATGACTGTTTAGAGACTGTCTAAGCATTTTGGCAGTTAAAAAGGGCTAAGACTGAGTCTGTGACTTATAGGAAATTAAATATTTTTGTTGGTAGTTATCATTCAACATCTTCAATAAAAAACAATCTTCACGTGCCAAAGCAGTGCTGTAATGCATGGAGTTGGATGCATGACTTTCTTTTAAG
>NW_009213366.1:0-7514 GCF_000690835.1 Fulmarus glacialis | reverse complement strand
AGTGGTAGGATTTAGTTACTTTCAAATTAGGTCCCAAATCCATTTTCCACCTTTCTTTCACATTCTGGCCTTGTTTTTTTCCTATTTTCTCTATGGAACACACATATTCTTGGTTGTCATGGCTGTCTTCCTGGTTTTTTTTATTTTTTAATAAGTAACTAATGTATATCTCCCCCCCGCCCCATTTAATTGGATGTCTGGCAGATAATTGGGTTCATTTCATATATACTGTTTACAAAATATATATTGTTTACGAATTGCTTTAATTGTTTATTCCAGAGTTTTAATTACTCTTCATTACCAAAAAAAAAAAGAAAGGAGAATTGTGTACCTGCAGATATTTTGTAACGAGTACATACCTTATTCCTTGTGTCAATCGCTGATCTGCAAGCAGTACCTCTTAGGAAAGGGCAGTGTGAACATTCTGCCTACGCTGAAGGCAGATTGTTGCTTGAGAAGCCACAGTTTTTAATTTCCTGACCCTTATGCTGTCGGCTTTGCAACCTATTACATTAACACTACTTTCTCAAGTATTTTTGCTTCTTTGTTTTCTTTTAGAACCAGTACGCACCCTATTAAATGCACACTGGCTAAAAGAAAACATTTTATATTGTATATGTTTATAATTCTTTTCTTATTTTTACTAATTAAAGGGAGAATCAAGTGAATCTATTTGTTTCAAGTGTGGAGAAACAAATCAAGTTGTGTCTAAATAATGTATTTAGAGGTTTTTAATGAACGAAATCTGTTATTAGCATAAACCAAGATATATAAGCATACATATAAATCCCCATCAGGCTGAAAAAAAAAAAAAGACCCAGAAAAAATTTTGTTTAGACCTCAGGAAGAAAAGCTGTACCTAGACCAAGAATGGAGACTTTTTTCCAAGCCAAAAGGGGAACATTTTGAAGCATTATAAGCATTATAAGGAGGGTGTGAGAATTGAAACGGTCTCATTTGGTAACAGGAGCACTCCAAGGTGTTTGCGAGACCGCGTCTCTATTTTTATAAGGAGTGTTACATAATACGCAAGAGGAAAAGTATCCTGTCCGAGTGGAAATACAAACAAACTGCCTTCAAGCTGACGTAACTCAGCAAAATATGAATCATTAGTGTTGTGCCTGTATTTGCTGAGTAGCTATAAAAGAAAGGATTTTAAAAGAGGTATGTCAGGCGTGCTATATAATGAAAATCTGGACCTTATTTATTTTACAGTACATTTATGTGCCTTTTTACTGTCACAACATCGTTTTGCTGAATCCTGCAGTGCAAGATCAGTTCACTGACTCCCTTTGGGCTTTACTCGGTCGCTATCATTCACACGGGGATGTACGATACCGTGGGGGTTATGCCATAGGTTTCCACGTGACTACGAGCCTATGCAGTAAGTTACTGCCAAATAAATTTAAGGTTGGCAGCAACTGGTAGGTAAAGGGCATTGCAAAATTTAAAGTCACAGGCTAACATACAAAGAGCATAAGAAGCTGAACATCCGTAGGAAGCAAACTCTGATGTTCATCCGATAAATTTGTTACCCTGACATGACAGTAAAAGGCTATGAACTAGACCAGTATTCCCAGTGGAGTCAGACATACCAACAATAATGGTGTTTTCCTGGTCCTGCGAGCTTCAGCTCTGCACGCGTGCTGACGAGATATAAGCAGCAACGTAGAGCAGACTTGAGATGTTTGTGCGGCAGGGCAGAGTGAAATGTAGATTAGAAATGTAGAGGAATTAATATTAAATTCAGTAAGACTATGTAAGAAAATAAACACCACGCAGCCTGCATGTGGTTCCGGAACCAGACACAATGGAAAGGTGATTAGGATAGGAGCTATAAATTAATATATATGTAGCACAGGGGGATGCCTGGCTTTTTGAAAACCCTAATTGCCACAGAAATATAAATGTTAGAAACAAAAACTGGGCCTGGTTGCAAATTAGCTTCTAGGGTAAATGAGCACAGGGTGAACTTCAGTTCATTCTTGATGTACACGGTCAGATTTATTCCTCAGCACTTATTTCAGGAAAAAAAAGAGCGTGGTTTACCTCTTGTTCATTCACTTGTTTTTTTCTAGGGTTACTCTTCTAAAGTTAGAAGGTATGCAAGATATTACTTAAAATTACAAACCTAATAGCATCCTGACTTGTGTGCTGACCCAGTTATGAACTAGCTTTTGTTTTGTTGTGCCTGTTAGAATCCAGAGTTAATAAGTATATTACTTTGCAAGAAAACATCAAAACATAAAAATAATTTGCAAGATATTTAACATATGCAGTCACATTACTCTGAATTTTAATACAAATCTCAGTTAAATCACGTTAAATTAGAAACAAATTTATATTCATAAAAAAGGACAAAGCCTGCTATTAAAAAAGTTGACTGCTCTTGATTAACCAAAGAGCTGTCAACACAAAGTGTATGGGAAAGAATTCTTTATCATTACCCAGGTAAAGGCATAACAAGCTCTTAGATAAATTTAAGTAAAAAAGCTGAGAACCTAAGACCAAAGGCCCCCTAATTAATTGTCTTGGACCTAGCACTAAACTGAAAATGTTGGTCACGTTATTTTTGAGCAGAGATGACAAGTAGACAGAAAAAACCATCTTGCAGTTTGGACAGTCTGCCTATAGTAAAGTCTCTATTATTTACACTAAAACTAATTTATGTTGGTAACTCCTGTTGCAGTGAAATATTTGCAGCGTGGAAAAAGCATGGAAAATACAACGTAAGTACATAGCTTTTTCAGTCATCCTGCACTTCCCAGTATCTAGTGCTGGATAATGAATCTCTCCCTAAGCCAACCTTCTCCAAGGACTTCTTTTCCCCCCCAAGAAAAGTTCAGACGTGAACAATTACTACTACACAGGCAGTTTCTAAGCACTTAAAAGAGGTATACATACAGCCTAAGGAAGGTTGTCATCTGAGAAAATATGATACACTTGGCATTGTCTTTTCTTATGAAAGAATATTAATGGCATGTCGGAGATCGTCAGCGATACCTCCCCAAGGTAAGGCAGTTTTCAAGGACGAATGACTCTACAAGCCATGAATGACTCTGTCCAAGCCACATCATTAAAAATGTAATGATTATGGAGACCATATGTTTTTCTTGTTACAGAATTAGTCATTAAATTCTGCCTTTTCCAGTTGTAAACTGATCTTGTAGGCAGGATGACAACTTTATGAAGAAAATAAAATAAGCACAGAGTTATAGTCTTTTTATATGTATATATTCTAATAAAAGCTTTTTAAAAAAGCATGTAGTGGGGTCAGTATTTTTGCCAGTTTCACATACTTCAGGAATGAAATACGGACCCACAAATTGTTCAATTTTTGCTAATGGCTTGCCAAAAATCAAAGTAATAGAAAATAAGTTCCCCAATGGGCTGTAAGTAAAAATACATTTTAAAAGATAGAAAAATGCCAGATTTTGAACACACAGGATTACTTCAGGAATAACGGCAGTCAAATACATTTCACTCAACAACACTTCAGCGTTACCTGAAAACTTCTTTACCAATCACAAAAGCGATACCCGAGAAGCCTGAGCAAGAAGCTGGTAAAGTAACACGAAGCCCATCTAAATAAACAGCTACACCAACAGCAACGGGCGCACCCAGCAGAATTTCTCCACAAAATACACGTTTTCTAGGCAAGATTATAACCAGAGCTGACGCTTTCTCTGTAGGTTGTTTCTATTGACTAAGGCAAGTATATTTTTTGCTTGAGGTACACATCTTGGCAACCTGCCTCTGAGCACACGACAACCGACAGGAGCAACAACTTCCCTTCAGACAATTCATACGCCCAGCTTGGCCCACACAGGATTTTTGAGAGGCTTACCGTGTTTTTGAAAGCTTCCCTCGACTTCTCTGTTTCTCAGGGTGGTCCTGGGTAGGTCAACCTGTGAAACTTTGGAAGTTGCCATTCAGAAAGCCAATCTTTGCACCACCGCCGCCCTAGATTCCTTGCCATTGACTTGTCACACGGCAAGCACGGCCTTTTCTTTCCCAAGCTCTTATTAGCGCTGATGTGAGACAGCAGAGTTCGCTCCGTATTCACCCCCCGAGCTTCTTCCCCTCCGTGTGTATAGCAGGAGACGCGACAACGTCCCCAGCAGAGCACTGCCCTCAAAAGTAAGCTACCTGGAGAGAGGCGGAGGTGTGTCTCAATGCCTTGCTTTGACTCTTGATGAGTTAAATCACAGGCTGAGTGGCAAAGAACACTTAAGTATTAAGTAACCTCTCTGTGACTGTTCCAGCTGCATTACTTATTATCTTTTTTTCAGAAAATATTGTCATCTGCTCTCCAATACCATCAACTCTTTAATAAATTCAGAAAACAATACATATTTTGAAAATCTCCACACCACCACAAAAAAGACCAAGTCAGCTTAATCTTAGTTTGAACTTCTGCATTTAAAAAAAAGAAAAGAAAAGAAAAAAAGAGCCCAATACTGATGCAATATTTAAACACAACAGGAGGAGCTATTGGTTCAAAATAGCTGCTACAATAATTCTTTTAAAGCTCTCTGCTTAAAAATCCTTACTGAGTTTTCAATAATAAAAAAGCCTTTACTATTTGAAAAAGGCTGTATGAAAGCAGAGGATTTTCATCTCGTCTAATTAAGTTTTATCAGATAAAAAAGCAAAAGCAGAAAAAATTATAAGATTGCAGAGAGGATTGCAATATAGTTTTCATAGTCTTTAAAGAACTATTTTGAATTTAAAACTTTGAACTGCTGGATATCACTAAACACCCAGTTCTTGCAGGCACTGCAGATTTTTAAAGGTCATTTAATGTATCAGCTCTGACTCAGAATTGATACATTTAATGGATGCATTTAATGTATACATTTGCTTAGACCAGCCAAAATGATGTAAATCAAATTCTAGTAGATTTAAATGGCCTAGAAGAGCTTTGTACTGGCTTCATCAAATCCATATAAGAGTGACTCTTTTTACTAAACACGTAGTGTTTAGAACTTACACGTAGACCAGACTCAGATGTACACATTTTCTTTTTGAAAGAGAACATTTAAAGCCTTTTATAATCAATGCTACAGAGCAGAATTCTGATTTTGTTTCAATTTCAAATATAAATATGTTCATATTTTGCTGAAACATAAATCAGTGGAGATATTAATCAAAATATTCGTATTTATCATATGAAACATTAGTGTGGATTTTAAAGAACCATGGGTTTGTTTCATTAGATGACAACTTACAGACAGGTGTATTGGGCGGAATGAGTTATACTGTAAATCTCCACAGATCACATAATCTCCTGCTTTGAAAAGTAAGCGTTCTGCAAACGTTTACTCTCTTGGTATGCTAGCGTATGTTGGGATAGTTTGAGCTTGACTAAAAGTTTGCTACTGCAAATAGAACAGCCAAGCTGCTTAAAGGGTATTCAAGAAGCTGTGTTTTACACTACTACTGCTATTTTTCTATTAGGATTTGAATACTGCTCTCACATGGCTAAAAAACTAGCATGGCCTGCCATTTTAGTTTCTTTACTGATGTTTGCAATTCATGTTATAACCAACGACTCAGAAAGTGGGTAAGCAGAGACTAAAACGCCTTTTAAGAAGCATCTGGGGACAAGTGGAACCGCATGACATCTTTGGCACCTACTTCTAAAGGGGTAAGATTCAGAAAGAAAGGAGAGACTGGACGTGAATGAAACCCTCAGGCACTTTTAGAGCTTGGTCCATCCCAGAAATGCTATGTGGTTTGCCGTGAGAGTGGGCAGACCAAACTCAGCGATTCAGATGGCCCTTTTCGCTCCTGTGTTGTTACATCTAACCCTAGTGGCAAGAAAAGCATCGCAAATCAATTAATTTTTAAGAGCTAGAACCTGTCGTACCTCCTCATTTGACAACATACTTGAAAATAACACCAAGTAGTTCCACTGAACTCAATCAATAAGATGTTTCAGGTTTTTCAGGCAGATCTTCAAAGACACCGGGGGTCTAAAGGTACAAATTGACATCTGAAGTATCCTGCTAGGAGCTACGTCTCGCTGCCTTTAGCGAAGGTGAGCTGCCTGGATGTCCAGGGGTTCTGTAAGCACATACCTTCAGCAGACATTTCTTGGTGCCTTCAGCGCTCTGGTCCCAGGTGACTTACGTTGACCCACTGCACTTCCAAGTAACTTACCAACTGGATGGTTTGCAGACCAAATTATAGCTGAATGCGAGTAGGATTAACAAGATCAGACCTCAAATGGGCATGAAACAGCCTCTCTTCCAGTGCCAGGAGGTTGCTAGTTTCTTAAAAAGGCTTACAAACTCCAAAAAAATCCACCTACGCGCCCTTCTGCATCATGGCTGTTTAATAAACTTGCTTACCTCTTGAGTCTGTAAATTTTTATTTGTTTTTACTAAAAAGCAAGTTATTTCATTTGGCAGGATCTACGTACTCACAATTTTCTGCTGAAAAGACATATTACAACAGCATGTTTTAAATCAAGAGCGTCTCAAGCAGAACAATAAAAGAAATGTGCTTTAACATTGTTTTCAAATATTTATTAAAACAACATACGAACTTTTTTCATCCAAACAGTGATTCTGCCTGCAGTATCTGTAACCTAGTAGCCATATTACCCCAAATTGACAATTAAATAGCAATGAGTCTAAAAACCCAAACAATCCTCCCGCCTCGTTCCCACTAGGCACTTTTGCTATTGTCTAGGAGCACAAATAATTTTATTAATAGCTTAGCTAGCAAAAGTACAAAGGCACCAACGAGAAATGTCACTGTGCTGGCACAGACTAAACCTTTTTGTCTGCTTTAGAAACACGCTCTAAGAAACCCAGCTCTCAAATTTGGGATCTGAAACTACAATCGCTGCTAGGGGTCCTTCTTCTTACTATAAAAATCTGCATCAGCATTCTCAGGATCTGACATAACTCTTTTTAGCTGGCTCTTGGGGTTATGATAGCTTAAAGTCACAGATAAGCAAGCCTGGAAGAGTACAAATCGTGCCAGAATAGTTTCCGTCTTTCAAAACGCAAATGGAAATCACAGCTTTAAGTTACGTAGCAGAACAACGTTTTACGTGCATAGAATACATACCGTTACAAAAGTTTAAGAAAGTTAATAGAGGGCCAGAGGTTTCACCCTGAAGGAGAGTAACAACAAAAGCAATTTAAGCATCTGCTACACGCGAGTCCGGACGTGGCTGACGAGCACCACGCTTCATCCACGTTTGCGGCAGGTGAGCCGCAGCAGAAAAGGTGATATATAAACCAACGACAGGGAATCGGAGACGAGAAAGCTTACTTTGCTTTGTAACCAAAGATGAACGATATAACACGGGGTAGTTTTTTAAATATGGGATATTAACTTAAACACACCTCTAACCTCCCGGTTTACAGAAACACGCTATTTGTTTAGGAAGTCAAATACAATAAATAAGTTTTTCCAGGATGAAGGATGCGTTTGCGCCAGGAGGTGCTCCTTCCAGGCAGACCCGGGCGCTGCGCCCTCCGCTCGCCCCGGGGCCC